>NC_133518.1:2500-302500 GCF_049354715.1 Callithrix jacchus
CCCATCTCACATGCAAGGATACACAAAGGCTTAAAATAAAGGGATGGAGGAAGATTTACCAAGCTAATGGAGAGCAAAAAAAAGCAGGAGTTGCAATTCTCATCTCTGATAAAATAGACTTTAAAGCAACAAAGATCAAAAGAGACAAAGAAGGCCATTACATAATGGTAAAAGGATCGATACAACAAGAAGAGCTAACGATCCTAAACATATATGGACCCAACGCAGGAGCACCCAGATACATAAGGCAAGTTCTTAATGACTTACAGAAGGACTTAGACTCCCACACAATAATAGCGGGAGACTTTAACACTCCACTGTCAATACTAGACAGATCAACCAGACAGAAAATCAACAAGGATACCCAGGGCTTGAACTCAGACCTGGAGCAAGCAAACCTGGTGGACATTTACAGAACTCTCCACCCCAAATCCATAGAATACACATTCTTCTCAGCACCACATCACACCTACTCTAAAATTGACCACATAATTGGAAGTAAAGCACTGCTCAACAAATGCAAAACAACTGATATCATAACAAACAGCCTCTCAGACCATAGTGCAATCAAGTTAGAACTTAGAATTCAGAAACCGACCCAGAACCGCACAGCTTCATGGAAACTGAACAACTGGCTCTTGAATGTTGACTGGGTAAACAACGAAATGAAGGCAGAAATAAAGAAGTTCTTCGAAACCAATGAGAATGAAGACACAACGTGCCAGAACCTCTGGGACACATTTAAAGCAGTCTCTAGAGGAAAGTATATAGCAATAAGTGCCCATATGAGGAGAATGGAGAGATCCAAAATTGACACCCTATCGTCAAAATTGAAAGAGCTAGAGGAGCAAGATCAAAAAAACTCAAAACCCAGCAGAAGACAAGAAATTACTAAGATCAGAGCTGAGCTGAAGGAGATTGAGACACGAAAAGCCCTTCAAAAAATCAATAAATCCAAGAGCTGGTTTTTTGAAAAGATCAACAAAATAGACAGACCACTAGCCAGATTGATTAAAAAGAAAAGAGAGAACAACCAAATAGATGCAATAAAAAATGATAAAGGGGAAATCACCACAGATTCCACAGAAATTCAGACCATCATCAGAGAATATTACAAACAACTCTATGCACATAAACTAGTAAACCTGGAAGAAATGGATAAATTCCTGGACTCCTGTATCCTTTCAAGCCTAAACCAGGAGGAAGCTGAAACTATGAATAGACCAATAACAAGGTCTGAAGTTGAGGCAGCAATTAAGAGCCTACCTCACAAAAAAAGCCCAGGTCCAGATGGGTTCACAGCCGAATTCTACCAGACACACAAGGAGGAGCTGGTACCATTCCTTCTAAAACTATTTCAAACAATCCAAAAAGAGGGAATCCTTCCCAAATCATTTTATGAGACCAACATCATCCTGATACCAAAACCCGGCAGAGACCCAACGAGAAAAGAAAACTTCAGGCCAATATCCATGATGAACATAGATGCAAAAATCTTCAATAAAATATAGGCAAGCCGATTGCAACAGCAAATCAAAAAACTTATTCATCATGATCAAGTAGGATTCATCCCGGTGATGCAAGGCTGGTTCAACATACGCAAGTCTATCAACGTAATTCACCACATAAACAGAACCAAAAACAAAAACCACATGATTATCTCAATTGACGCAGAGAAGGCATTTGACAAAATTCAACAGCCCTTTATGCGAAAAACCCTCAATAAACTCGGTATCGATGGAACGTATCTCAAAGTAATAAAAGCTATTTATGACAAACCAACAGCCAATATCATACTGAATGGGCAAAAACTGGAAGCATTCCCTTTGAAATCTGGTACTAGACAAGGATGCCCTCTCTCACCACTCCTATTCAATATAGTACTGAAAGTTCTAGCCAGAGCAATCAGGCAAGAAAAAGAAATAAAGGGTATTCAAATAGGAAAGGTGGAAGCCAAATTGTCTCTATTTGCAGACGACATGATAGTATACCTAGAAGACCCCATTGCCTCAGCCCAAAAACTCCTGAAACGGATAAACAACTTCAGCAAAGTCTCAGGATATAAAATCAATGTGCAAAAATCACAAGCATTCGTCTACACCGATAACAGACTTAAAGAAATCCAAATCAAGAGCGAACTGCCATTCACAATTGCTACAAAAAGAATAAAATACCTTGGAATACAACTCACAAGGAACGTAAGGGACCTCTTCAAGGAGAACTACAAACCACTGCTCAACGAAATCAGAGAGGACACAAACAGATGGAGAAACATTCCATGTTCATGGTTAGGAAGAATTAATATCGTGAAAATGGCTATACTGCCCAAAGTAATTTACAGAATCAATGCTATCCCCATCAAGCTACCATTGTCTTTCTTCACAGAACTGGAAAAAACCACCATGAACTTCATATGGAACCAAAAGAGAGCCCGCATAGCCAAGTCAATTCTAAGCAAAAAGAACACAGCGGGGGGCATCACACTACCGGATTTCAAACTATACTACAAGGCTACAGTAATCAAAACAGCATGGTACTGGTACCAAAACAGAGATATAGACCAATGGAACAAAACAGAGGCACCGGAGGCAACACAACATACATACAACTATACAATCTTTGATAAACCTGACAAAAACAAGCAATGGGGCAAGGATTCCATGTTTAACAAATGGTGTTGGGAAAACTGGCTAGCCATGTGCAGAAAGCAGAAACTGGACCCCTTCCTGACACCTTACACTAAAATTAACTCCAGATGGATTAAAGACTTAAACATAAGACCTGGCACCATAAAAACCCTAGAAGGAAATCTAGGCAAAACTATCCAGGACATAGGAGTAGGCAAGGACTTCATGAACAAAACACCAAGAGCATTGGCAACAAAAGCCAAAATAGACAAATGGGACCTAATGAAACTGCACAGCTTCTGCACGGCAAAAGAAACAGTCACTAGAGTGGATCGGCAACCAACAGAATGGGAAAAAATTTTCGCAGTCTACCCATCTGACAAAGGGCTGATATCCAGAATTTACAAACAACTCAAGCAGATTTACAGGAAAAAAACAAACAAGCCCATTCAAAAGTGGGCAGAGGATGTGAACAGATACTTTACGAAAGAAGACATATATGAGGCCAACAATCATATGAAAAAATGCTCATCGTCACTGGTCATCAGAGAGATGCAAATCAAAACCACATTGAGATACCATCTCACGCCAGTTAGAATGGTGATCATTAAAAAATCTGGAGACAACAGATGCTGGAGAGGATGTGGAGAAAAAGGAACACTTTTACACTGTTGGTGGGAGTGTAAATTAGTTCAACCATTGTGGAAGACGGTGTGGCGATTCCTCAAGGCCTTAGAAATAGAAATTCCATTTGACCCAGCAATCCCATTACTGGGTATATATCCAAAAGACTATAAATCGTTCTACTATAAGGACACATGTACACGAATGTTCAATGCAGCACTGTTTACAATAGCAAAGACCTGGAATCAACCCAAATGCCCATTGATAATAGACTGGATTGGAAAAATGTGGCACATATACACCATGGAATATTATGCAGCAATCAGAAATGATGAGTTCGTGTCGCTCGTAGGGACATGGATGAATCTGGAGAACATCATCCTCAGCAAACTGACACAAGAACAGAAAATGAAACACCACATATTCTCACTCATAGGTGGGTGATGAAAAATGAGAACACATGGACACAGAAAGGGGAGTACTAAACACTGGGGTCTATTGGGGGAAAAGGGGAGGGCCGGTGGGAGGGGGAGGTGGGGAGGGATAGCCTGGGGAGAAATGCCAAATGTGGGTGAAGGGGAGAAGAAAAGCAAAGCACACTGCCATGTGTGTACGTACGCAACTGTCTTGCATGCTCTGCTCATGTACCCCAAAACCTATAATCCAATAAAAAATTAAAAAAAAAAAAAAAAAAGAAGCTTGAAAAGGCCTCAAAGCTAACATGAAACTCAGCCTGTCAGGTACGGTGGCTAGCAGGAACCTGTCATTTAGGCGCTTCGAAGACCAAGGCAAAATATTTCGAGTATGCGTTTTCGAGACCCGCCCGACCTACATGGAAATTTCCGTCTTCAGAACAAGAACAAAACTTGGGTCAGGCTTTGCGCATCACACCTGTAATCCCATGAAAGTGGAATATCGAGCCGGGTGGAGAGTGAGATCACAAATTCGAGACAGGCCTCGACTGACACAGCACTACCTGCTTGCTATAAACAACATAAAAACCGAGAGAAATAAAAAAGCTGACCCGGACACAGCATGTGCTCGCTTCGGCAGCACATACACTGAAATTAGGACTCTACATAGAAGCCCGAAAAAACCTCAGCGCTAACATAAAACTCGGCCTGCTAGGTACGGTGGCTCACAGGAACCTGTCATTTAGGCGCTTCGAAGACCAACGCAAAAAAATTATCCAGGATGCGTGTTCGAGACCCTCACATACCAACATGGGAAATTTTCGTCTTCAAAACAAAAAGAAAAGTTGAGTTAGGCTCGGAACATCACACCTGTAATCCCATGGCTGTGGAATGTCGAGCCGGGCGGACAGTGAGATCACAAATTCAACAATGGCCTCGACCAACACAGCGCTACTTGCTTGCTATAAAATACAAAAAAACAGAAAAATAAAAAAGCTGAGCAGGGAAGGCATGTGCTCGCTTTGGCCGCACGTACACTGAAATTGGGACTCTACATAGAAGCCCGAAAATGCCTCAGTGCTAACATGCTGTTACTACATAATTGGAATTCTACACTTAGCAATCGTTACACACAATGGTAAGTGTACACTTCACAATCGTTACCACACAATGGGAACTGTACACTTCATAACGGTTACACACAATGGGAACTGTACGCTTCACAATGGTTACCACACAATGGTAACTGTACACTTCACAATGGTTACCACACAATGGTAACTGCACACTTCACAGCAATTACCACACAATGGTAACTGTACACTTTACAATGGTTACCACACAATAGAAACTGTACACTTCGCAATGGTTACCACACTATGGAAACTGTACACTTCACAATTGTTACCACACAATTTTAACTGTACACTTCACAATGGTTGCCACACAATGAAAACTGAACACTTTAGAATGGTAACACACAATGGTGACTGTACACTTCAAAATGGTTACCACACAATGGGATCTCTATACTTCACAATGGTTACCACAAAATGGAAACTGTACATTTAACAGCAGTTATCACAAAATGGGAACTGTACACTTCACAATGGTTACCACACAACGAAAACTGAGCACTTCACAATGGTGACAACACAGTGGAAAATTTTCACTTCACAATGGTTACCACACAATGGGAACTGTACACTTAACAGTGGATACCACACAATGGTAACTCTACACTTCACAATGGTAACAACGAAATGGTAGCTGTACACTTCGCAAAGGTTACACACAATAAGAATCATGCAATTCACAGTAATTACCAGACAATGGAAACACTACACTTCACAATAATTACCAAACAAGGGAAACTGTACACTTCACAATTGTTACACATAATGGGAACTGTACACCTCACAGCGGTTATCACACAATGGTAACTGTAACCTTCACAATGGTTAACACCCAATGGAAACTGTACACTTCACAGCAGTTACCACACAATGGAAACTAAACACTTCACAGTGCTTACACAATGGAAACTGCACACTTCACAATGGTTACCACACAATGCTAACTGTACACTTCGCAATGGTTACACAGAATGGGAACTGTACACTTGACAGCAGTTACCACACAATGGTAGCTGTACACTTCACAACTGTTATACACAATAATAACTGTACACTTTACAATGGTTACCACACAATGGTAACTGTACACTTAACAGCGGTTACCACACAATGCTAACTCTACACTTCGCAATCGTTACCACAGAATGGTAACTGTACACGTCGCAGTGGTTACCAGACAATGGAAACTTTACACTTCACAGTGGTTACCATACAATGGGAAATGTACACTTCACAATGGTTGCCACAGAATAACAACTGTACACTTCACAATAATTACCACAGAATGGGAACTGAACACATCACAATGATTACACACAATGGTAACTGTACACTTCACAGAGGTTACTAGACAATGGTGACTGTACACTTCACAAGAATTACCACCCAGTGAAAACTGTACACTTCACCACGGTTCCCACACAATGAAAAAGGTACACTTAACAACGGTTCCTACACAATGGGAACTGTACATTTCGCAATGGTTACAAACAATGGGAACTGTACACTTCACAATTTTTGCCACACAGTGGAAACTGTACACTTTCCAATGGTTTCACAAAATGAGAACTGTACACCTCACAATTGTTACCACAAAATGGAAACTCTACACTTCACAATTGTTACCACACAATGAGAACTGTACAATTGTCAATGGTTTAAAAAAATAAGAACTGTACACTTCACAATGGTTACCACAAAATGGGAACTGTACACTTCACATTGGTTACCAAACAATTGGAACTAAGTCTTCAAAATGGTTACACACAATGGTAATTATATATTTCCCAATAATTAAACACAATGCTAACTGTACACTTCAAAATTGTTGCCACACAATTGGAACTGTAGACTTCACAATGGTTAGGACACAATGGTAACTCTACACTTCACAATGGTTACCACACAATGGTACTTGTGCACTGCGCAATGCTTACCAAACAATAAAAACTGTACACTTCACAATGATTACCAAACAATGGAAACTGTACACTTCGCACTGGTTGCCACACAATGGAGCTGTACACTTCACAGCAGTTACCAAAAAATGGGAACTGTACACTTCACAATGGTGACACACAATGGAAACTGTACACTTCACAATGGTTACCACACAATGGGATCTGTACATGTCACAATGGTTACCACACAATGAGAAATGTACACTTCACAATGGTTACACACAATGATAAATGCACATTTCACAATAGTTACCACACAATGGAACCTGTACACTTCACAATGGTTACCACACAATGGAAACTGTACATTTCACAATGGTTACCCAAAATGGTAACTGTACATTTCACAGCGGTTACCACACAATTTGAACTGTACACTTCACAATGATTACCACACAATGGGAACTGTACATTTCACAATGGTTACACACAATGGGAACTATACACTTCACAGCAATTTCCACACAAAGGGAACTGTACACTTCTCAATGGTTACCACACAATGGAAACTGTACACTTGCCAATTGTTCCCACACAATGGGAACTTCACACTTCAAAATGGCTACCACACAATGGAAACTGTACCCTTCACTATGGTTTCCAAACAATGGGAACTTTACACTTCGCAATGGTTCCCACACAATGAGAACTGTACACTTCACAATGGTTAGACACAATGGTAACTCTACACTTCACAGCAGTTACCACACAATGAGAACTTAACACTTCACAATGGTTACCACACAATGAAAACTGTACACTTCACAATGGTTCTTACAAAATGGGAACTGTGCACTTCACAATGGTTACACACAATGATAATTGCACACTTCACAATAGTTACCAAACAATCGGAACTGTACACTTCACAATGGTTCCCAAACAATGGGAACTGGACACTTCACAAAGGTTACCACACAATGGGAACTGGACACTTCACAATGGTTTCCAAAACATGGTAACTCTACACTTCACAATGGTTACCACACGATGGAAACTGTACAGTTCACAATGGTCACCAGATGATGGTACCTGTACACTTCACAATGGTTACTACAGAATGGAAACTTTACACTTGACAATGGTTACCACATAATGGTAACTGTACACTTCACAATGGTTACTACACAATAAGAACAGTACAATTTTTAATGATTAAACCCAATAAGAACTGTACACTTTACAATGGTTACAACACAATGGTTATGGTACACTTCACAGCAGTTACCACACAATTGAAACTGTACACTTCACAATGGTTACCACAAAATTGGAGCTGTACACTTCACAATGGGTTCCACACAATGGTAACTCTACACTTCACAGTGGTTACACGCAATGGGAACTGTACGCTTCACAGCAGTTACCACACAATCGGAACTGTATGCTACACCATGGATATCACACAATGGTAACTATACACTTCACAATGGTTACACACTATGGGAACTGAACAGTTCACAATGGTTCACATACAATGGAAACTGTAAACTTCACAGCCATTACCATGCATTGGTAACTGTACACATCACAGTTGTTACACACAAGGGGAATGGTACACTTCAGAATGGTTACAACCCAATGGAAACTGTACACTTCACAATGGATAAACACAATGGGAACTGTACACTTCACAATGGTTAGACACAATGGTAACTCTACACTTCACAGCGGTCACCACACAATGGTAACTGTACACTTCACAGCGGTTACCACATAGTCGAAACTGTTCAGTTCACAATGGTTACACACAATAATAACTGTACACTTCACAATGGTTACACACAATTGGAACTGTACAATTCAAAATGTTTACCAAACAATGGAAACTGTACACTTTACAATGGTTACCACAAAATGAAAACTGTACACTTCACTATGGTTACCACCCAGTGGCAACTGTACACTTCACAGTGGTTACCACACAGTGGTAAATATATACTTAAATTGTTACGAAACAATGGGAACTGTACACTTCACAATGGTTACCACACAATGGGAAACATACACTTCACAATGATTACCACAAAATAAAAACTTTACACTTCACAATTGTAACCAAACAATGGAAACTGTACACTTCACAATGCTTACACACAATGGGAACTGTACACTTAACAATGCTTACACACAATGGGAACTGTACACTTCACAATGGTTACACACAATGGTAACTGTGCACTTCACAATGGTTACCACACAATGGAAACTGTACACTTCACAGCGGTTACCACTCAATGGTAACTGAACACTTCTCAATGGTTACTGCAAAATTGTAACTATACACTTCGCAGTGCTTATCACAGAATGGGAACTGTACATTTCAAAATGATTACACACAATTTGAACTTTACATTTCACAATGGTTCCCACACAATGGGAACTGTACACTTCACAGCAGTTACCACACAATGAGAACTGTACACTTCACAATGGTTACCACACAATCTTACCTGTACAGTAATCAATAATTTCACACAATAAAAAATGTACTCTTCACAATACTTACCACAAAATGGAAACTACATTTCACAGTTGTTACAACACAATAATATCTGTACACCTCACAATGGTTACACACAATGGAAACTGTACACTTCACAATGGTTACACACAATGGGAACTGTACACTTTACAGCTGTTACCATACAATGGGAACAGTACCCTTGGCAGTGGTTACCACACAATGGGAACTGTACACTTCGCAGCGGTTATCACAAAATGGGAACTGTACACTTCACAATGGTAACCACACAATGGGAACTGTACCTTCACAATGGTTAAGACATAATGGTAACTGTACACTTAGCAATGGTTACACACAATGGTAACTATATATTTCGTAATTGTTACACACAATGGTAATTGTACACTTCACAATGGTTACCACACAATGGTAATTGCACACTTTACAATAATTACCACACAATGGGAACTGTACACTTCACAATAATTACCACACGATGGTAACTGTACACTTCACAATTGTTACTACACAATGGGAATTTTACACTTGACACTGGTTACCACAAAATGGTAACTGTACACTTCACAATGGTTACCACACAATAAGAAATGTACACTTGACAATAGCTACCACAAAATGGAAACTGTACCCTTCACAATGGTTACCACACAATGGAAACTGTACACTTCAAAATGGTTACACACAATGGGAACTGTACCCTTCACAGCGGTTACCACACAATGGTAACTGTACACTTCACAATGGTCACACACAATAAGATCTGTACACTAAACAATGGTTACCACACAATGGGAACTGTACCCTTCACAATGGTTACCACAAAACAGAAACTGCACACTTCAAAATAGTTCCCACACACTTGGAACTGTACACTTCTCAATGGATACACACAATTTTTACCCTACACTTCACAGTGGTTACCAAACAATGGTAACTCTTCACTTCACAATTGTTAACACATAATGGAAACTGTGCACTTCACAATGGGTACACACAATAGAAATTATACACTTCACAATGATTACCACACAATGAGAACTGTAAACTTCTCCATGGTTACACACAATGGGAACTGTACACTTCACAATCTTTACCACAAAATGGTAACTGTACACTTCACAGCGGTTACCACACAATGATAACTGTACACTTCACAATGATTACCACACAATGGGATCTGTATACTTCACATTGCTTACCACACAATGGGAACTGTACACTTCACAATGGTTACCACACAATGGGAACTGAGCACTTCACAAGGTTTACCACACAATGGGAACTGTACACTTCGCAATGGTTACAACAGAATGGGAACTGTGCACTTCGCAATGGTTTTCACACCATGGAAACTCTACACTTCACAGCGGTTACCACACAGTTGTAACTGTAGACTTCACAGCGGTTACCACACAATGGGAACTGTACATTTAAATATGGTTGAACACAATGGAAACTGGACACGTCTCAATGGTAACCACACAATGAAATCTGTACACATCACAAAGGTTACACACAATGGGAACTGTACACTTCACAATTGTTACCACACAATCGGAACTGTGCACTTTACAATGGTTCCCAAACAATGGTAACTGTACACTTTAAAATGGTTACCACTCAATGGGAACTGTACACTTAACAATTGTTATGACACACTGGTAACTGTACACTTCACAATGGTTACCACACAATGGGAACTGTAATCTTTCCCATGGTTACCCACAATGGGAACTGTACACTTCACAATGGTTACTGCACAATGGTAACTGTACACTTCAAAATGCTAACCACACAATTTTAATTGTACACTTCACAGCGGTAACCACACAATGGTAACTGTACACATCATAGTGATTACAACACAATGGAAACTGCACACTTCACAATGGTTACACACAGTGATAACTGTACACTTCACAGTGGTTACCACACAATTGTAACTCTACATTTTTCAATGGTTAAACACAATAAGAACAGTACACTTTACAATGGTTACCACACAGAGGTAACCGTACAATTCACAGCGGTTACCACACAATGAGAACTGTACACTTCCCAATAATTACACACAATGGGAACTGTACACTTCACAATGGTTACCACACAATGTTAACTGTACACTTCACAATGGTAACCACACAACGGTAACTGTACACTTCACAATGGTTACCACAAAATAAGAACTTTAGACGTAACACTGGTTACCACACAATAGGAACGGTACCCTTTACAATGGGTACCACACAATTGGAACTGTACACTTCACCATGGTTACACACAATGGAAACTGTACACTTAACAGTGGTTACCACACAATGGTAATCGTACACTTCACAATTGTTTTCACACAATGAGAACTGTACACTTCACGGTAGTTACACACAATAGTAATTGTACACTTCACAGTGGTTACCGCACAATGGTAACTCTACACTTCACAATGGTCACCACACAATGGAATCTGTGCATTCACAATTGTTACACACAATGGATACTGTACACTTCACAGCAGTCACTACAAAATTGGAACTGTGCACTTCACAATGGTTACCACAAAGTGGTAACCGTTCACTTCTCAATGATTACCAAACAATAAGAACTGTACACGAAACAATGGTTACCACACAATGGGAACTGTACACGTCCCAATGGTAACCACATAATGGTAACTGTACACTTAACAATGGTTCCCACACAGTAAGAACTGTACACGTAACAATGGTTACCACACAATGGGAACTGTACCCTTTACAACGGTAACCACACAATGGGAACTGTACACTTCACAATGGTTACCACAGAATGGGAACTGTACACTTCACAATGGTTACCACACAATGGTAACTGCGCACTTAACAGCGGTTACCACACAACAGTAACTGTACACTTCACAATGGTTACCACACAATGGGAACTGTACACTTCGCAATGGATGCACAAAATGGTAACTATATATTTCGTAATGGATACACACAATGGTCACTATGCACTCCACAATTGTTTCCACACAATGGGAAGTGTACACATCACAATGGTTACCAGACGATAAAAACTGTACACTTCACAATTTTTACTACACAATGAATATTTTACACTTGACAATGGTTACCATACAATGGTAACTGTACCGTTCACAATGGTTACCACACAATAAGAACTGTACACTTAACAATGTTTACCACACAATGGAAACTGTACCCTTCACAATGGTTGCCACACAATGGGAAATATACACTTCACAATGGTTACACACAATGGGAACTGTACACTTCACAGCGGTTACCACACAATGGTAACTGTACACTTCACAATGGTTACAACAAAATAAAAACTGTACACTTCAAAATGGTTACACACAATGAGATTTGTACACTTCACAATGGTTACCACAAAATGGAAACTGTACCCTTCACAATACTTATTACATAATGGGAAATGTACACTTAACAATGTTTACCATACAATGAAAACTGTACACTTCACAATAGTTCCCACACAATGGGAACTGTACACTTCAAAATGGTTATACACAATGGTAACTGTACACTTCAAAGCGGTTACCACACAATAATAAATGTGCACTTCACAGTGGTTACCAAACTATCAGAGCTGTACACTTCATAATGGTTACACACAATGGGAACTGTACACTTCAAAATGGTTTCACACAATGAAAACTGTACAGTTCACAATGCTTACCACCCAATGGTAACAGTACATTTCACAATGGTTACCATACAATGGTAACTGTACACTTCACAATGGTTACCACACAGTTGGAACTGTACATATCACAGTGCTTACCACACAATGGGATCTATACATTTCACAATGGTTACACACAATAGTAACTGTACACTTCGCAATGGTTACCACACAATGATAACTGTACACTTCACAATGGTTACTCACAATGGAAACTAAGCGTCAGAGCGGTTTCCACCTAATGGAAACTGTACAATTCACAATGGTTACACACAAAGGTAACTGTAGACTTAAAATAATTACCACTCAATAATAACTGTACACTTCACTGTGGTTACCACACAATTGTAACTGTACACTTCACAATGGTTACCACACAATGGGAACTGTACCCGTCACAATGGTTACCTCACAATGGGAACTATACAATTGGCAGCTGTTACCACAGAATGATAACTGTACACTTCACAATGATTACCACAAAATGGTAACTGTACACTTCACAATGGTTACCACACAATGGAAAGTGTACACTTCACTGAGGTTACCACACAATAATAAAAAAACACTTCACAATGGTTACACACAATAGTAACTGTATACTTCGCAGCAATTATCACATAATGGTAACTGTACACTTCAAAATGGTTACAAACAATGGAAACTCTACACTTCACAATGGTTACCGTAAAATGGTAACTGTACAGTTCACAATGGTTACACACAATGTGAACTGTACACTTCACAATTGTTACCACACTGTGGTAACTGTACACTTCACAAGAATTATCACACAATGGTAACTGTACACTTCATAATGGTTACACACAATGGGAACTGTACATTTCAAAATGGTTACACACAATAAAAACAGTACAATTCAAAATGGTTACCACACAATGGTAGCTTTACACTTTACAATGGTTACACACTATGGAAATTGTACACTTTATAGCAGTTACCACACAATGGGAAATGTACACTTCGCAGCAGTTACCACACAATCGGGACTCTACACTTCGCATTGGTTACCACACAATAAAAACTGTACACTTCACAATGGTTACCACACAATGGGAACTGTACACTTCATAATGGTCACCACAGGATGGTAACTGTACACTTCACAATGGTTACACACAATGGTAACTATATATTTCATAATGGTTACACACAATGGTAAATGTACACTTCACAATGGTTGCCACACAATGGGAACTGTCGATTTCACAATGGTTACAACACTATGAGAACTGTACACTTCACTATGGTTGCAACACAATCGCAACTGTAAACTTCACAATGGTTACACACCATGGTAACTTTACACTTTACAATGGCTACACACAATGATAACTACAGTTCACAATGGTTACCACACAATGGTAACTGTACACTTCACAGTGGTTACCACAAAATGGTAACTGTACACTTAATAATTATTAACAAACAATGGTAACTGTACACTTCACAATGGTTACCACAAAATGGGAAGTGTACACTTTACAGCAGTTTCAACACAATGGAAACAGTACACTTCGCAGCGGTTAACACAGAATGGGAACTGTACACTTCGCAGCAGTTACCACACAAGGGAAACTTTATGCTTCACAATGGTTACCACACAATGAAAACTGTACCCTTCACAATGGTTACCACACAATGGTAACTGTACACTTCGCAATGGTTACACAAAATGGTAACTATATATTTCATAATGGTTACACACAATGCTAATTGTACACGTCACAATGGTTACCACATAATAAAAACTGTACCCTCCACAATGGTTAACACACAATGGGGACTGTACACCTCACAGCAATTACCACACAATAAAAACAGTACACTTCACAATGGTATCACACAATGGGAACTGTACACTTCACAGTGGTTAACAAACAATGCAAACTGTACACTTCACAATGGTTACCACACAATAGAAACTGTACTTTTCACAATGGTTACATACAGTGAAAACTGTACACTTCACAGCAATTACCACACAATGGTAAATATACACTTCACTTTGGTTACCACACAATGAAAACTGTACACATCACAATGGTTACACAAAATGGAAATGGTACACTTCACAATGGTTGCCACACAATGGGAAATGTAAACTTCACATCAGTTGCCACACAATGGTAACTGTACACTTCACAATTTTTCCCACGCAATGGAAAATGTACACTTCACAATGATTACCACATAATGGGAACGGTCCACTTCACAGCAGTTACCCCACCATGGGAACTGTACACTTCACAATGCGTACCACACTGTGGTAACTGTACACTTTACAATGGTTACCACACAATGGGAACTCTACACTTAACAATGATTAAGACACAATGAAAACTGTACATTTCACAATGGTTCCTACCCAATGGGAACTGTACACTTCACAATGGTTACACACAATGGGTACTGTACACTTCACAATGGTTATGACACAATGAAGTCTGTACACTTCGCAATGGTTAAACACAATAAGAACTGTACACTTTACAATGGTTACAACACAATAGTAATTCTACACTTCACAGCGGTTACCACACAATGGTAACTGTACACTTCACAATGGTTACCACACAATTGGAACTGTACACATCACAATGGTTACAAAAAATGAAAACTGTTCACTTCAAAATGTTTACCACACAATGGGAATTGTACACTTCACAATGGTTACCATACAATAGAAACTGTACACTTCATCACAGTTACTACACAATTGGAACTGTGCACTTCACAATGGTTACCACACAGTGGTAACTGTACACTTCACAATGGTTACCACAAATGGGAACTGTACACTTAAATATGGTTACCACACAAGGAAAACTGTACACTTCACAATGGTTCCCGAACAATGGGAACTGTACACTCCACTATGGTTACCACACAATGGTTACTATACACTTCAGAATGGTTACCATACAATGGGAACTATATACTTCACAATGGTTGCCACACAATGGTAACTGTACACTTCACAATGGTTACCACACAATGGTAACTGTACACTTCACAATGGTTACCACACAATAATAACTGTACACTTCACAATGGTTACCATACACTGGGAACTGTTCACTTCACTACGGTAACCACACAATATTTACTGTACACTTCACAGCGGTTACCAGACAATGGTGACTGTGCACTTCACAATGGTTACCACACAATGGAAACTGTACACTTCACAATGGTTACACAAAATAGGAACTGTACACTTCACAATGGTAACCACACAATGGTAACTCTACACTTCCGAATGGTAACCAGATAATGGAAACTGTGTTCTTCACAACGGTTACCCACATTTGGAACAGTAAACTTCACAATGGTTACCACACAATGGGAACTATAATCTTTCAAATAATTACACACAATGGGAACTGTACACTTCATAATGGTTACCACGCAATGGTAACTCGACACTTCACAATGGTTATGCTCAATGGAAACTGCACTTCACAATGGTTACCACACAATGGGAACTGTACACTTTACAATGGTTACCAAATAATGGGACCTGTACACTTCTAAATTGTTACCACACAATAAGAACTGTACACTTCACAATGGTTTCACACAATAAAAATTGTACACTTCAGAGCAGTTACCACACAATGGTAACTGTACACCTCACAATGGTTACCACACAATGAAAACTGTACACGTCACAATGGTTACATCAGTGGGAACTGCACACTTCAATATTGTTACCACACAATTAAAACTGTACACTTCACAATGGTTCCCTCACAATGGGAACTGTACACATCAAAATGGTTGTTACACAATGGGAACTGCACACTTCACAGCAGTTACCACAAAATCGTAACTGTACACTTCACAATGGTTACAACACAATAAGAAGTGTAAACTTTACAATGGCTACACACAATGGGAGCTATACACTTTACAACAGTTACAACACCATGGGAAATGTACACTTAACAATGGTTACCACACAATGAGAATTTTACACTTCACAATGGTTTCCACACAATGGGAACTGTACACATCACAGCGGTTACCACACAATGGTAACTGTACACTTCAAAATGGTTATTACACAGTGGGAACTGTACACTTCACAATGGTAACACACAATGGGAACTGTACACTTCTAAATGGTTATCACACAATATAAACTGTACACTTCCCAATGGTTAAACACAATAAGAACTGTACACATTACAGTGGTTACCCCACAGTGGTAACTATACACTTCACAGCGGTTAACACACAATGGTTACTGTACACTTCACAGTGGTTATCACACAATGGGAACTGTACACTTCACAATGGTTACATACAATGCGAACAGTACACTTCCCAATGGTTACACATAATATGAACTGGACACTTCACAATTGTTACCACCAAATTGTAACTGTACACTTCAGGATGGTTACGCACAATGGGAACTGTACACTTCACAATGTTTACCAAACAATGAAAACTGTACACTTCACAGTGGTCATGACACAATGATAACTCTACACTTCACGATGTTTACCAAAAAATGGTAACTGTGCACTTAACAATGGTTACACACATTGGGAACTGTAAACTTTACAATGGTTTCCACGCAATGGGAACTGTAATATTTCCCATGGTTACACACAATGGGACCTCTACACTTCACAATGGTTACCACACAATGGGAACTGTAATCTTTCTTCTAGTTGCACACAATCGGAACTGTACACTTAACAATGGTTACCACACAATGGTAACTGTACACTTCACAATAGTTACCACACAATAAAAACTGTACTAATAACAATGGTAACGACACAATGGGAATGGTACATTTCACAGTGGCTTTGCACAATGGAAACTCTACACTTCACAGCGATTACCACAAAATAAAAACAGTACACTTTAAAATAGTTACACATAATGGGAACTGTACACTTCACAATGGTTACAACACACTGAGAACTCTACACTTCTTAATGGTTACACACAATGTGAACAGTACGCTTCACAATGGTTACCACACAATTGGAATTGTACACTTTACAATGGTTACCACACAATTGGAACTGTAGTCCTCACAATGGTTACACACATGGGTAACTGTACACTACACAATGGTTACACACAATGGAAATTGTACACTTCACAATGGTTACCACACAATGGTAACTGTGCACTTTTCAATAGTTACATACAATGTGAACTGTACACTTCACAATGGTTACCACACAATAGAAACTGCACACTTCAAAATGGTTACCACACAATAATAACTGTACACTTCACAATGGTTCCAAAACAATGGGAACTTTACACTTCACAATTTTTCCCATACAATGAAAAGTGTACACTTCACAATGGTTACACACAATGGAAATTCTACACTTCACAATAGTTCCCACACAATGGAAACTGTACACTTCACAGCAGTTACCACAGCATTGGAACTGTACATTTCACAATGGTTACCACAGAGTGGTAACTGTACACTTCCCAATGGTTACCACACAATGGGAACTATACACTTCAAAATGATTACCACACAATGGGAACTGTACACTTCACAATGGTTTCCACAGAATGGGAACTGTACACTTCACAATGGTTACCACACAATGAAAACTGTACATGTCACAATGGTTACACAAAATGGGAACTGTACACTTCACAATGGTTACCACAAAATGGGAACTTCACACTTCACAATGTTAACACACAATGGTAACTGTACACTTCACAATGGTTACCACACAATAGGAACTGTACACTTTACAATGGTTACTACAAAACGGGAACTGTACACTTCACAATTATTATTACAAATGGGAACTGTATTCTTCACAATGGTTACCACACAATTGGATCTGTACTCTTAACAATGGTAACCAATCAATGGGAATGGTACATTTCACAATGGTTTCACACAATGGGAACTGTACACTTCACAGCGATTACCACACAATGGGAACTCTACACTTCAAAATGGTTACACACAATGGAACTGTACACTTCACAATGGTTACCACAAAATGAAATTTGTAAACTTCAGAAATGTTACACATAATGGGAACTGTACCCTTAACAATGATTAACACACAATGGTAACTGTACACTTCATAATGGTTACCACACAATTGAACTGTACACTTCACAGAAGTTACCACACAATGATAACTGTACACTTCACAATGATTACAACACAATGGACACTGTACATTTCAATATGGTTACACACAATGGGAACTGTACACTTCACAATTGTTACCACACAATCGGAACTGTACATTTTCCAATGGTTAAACACAATAATAACTATACACTTCACAATGGTTACCACACAATGAGAACTGTTCACTTCACTATGGTTACCACACAATGGTAACTGTACACTTCACAATGTTTTCCACATAATGGGAACTGTACACTTCACAATAATTACTACAACATTGTAACTGTACACTTCACTATGGTTAACACAAAATGGGAAATCTACCCTTCACAATGGTTACCACACAATAAGCAATGTACACATTACAATGGTTCCACACAATAAAAACTGAACACTTCACAATGGTTCCCATACAATGGGAACTGTACACTTCACAATAGTTCCCACAAAATTGGAAATATACAGTTCTCAATGGTTACACACAATATTAACGGGATACTTTACTATGGTTCCAACAAAATGGGAACTCTACCCTTCACAATGTTTACACACAATATGAACTGAACACTTTACAATGGTTACCACAAAATGGTAACTGTACACTTCACAATCGTGTCCACAAAATGGTAACTTTACACTTTACAATGTTTACCACATAATGGGAACTGTAAACTTCACAATGGTTACCAGATGATGGTAACTGTACACTTTACAATGATTACCAGAAGATAATAACTGTACACTTCACAATCGTTACTACACCATGGGAAGTTTACACTTGACAATGGTTACCACACAATGGTAAATGTACCCTTCACAATGGTTATCACACAATGGGAACTGTACATTTCACAATGGTTACACACAATGGGAACTGTACACTTCACAATGGTCACCACACAATAGAAACGGTAAACTTTTCCATGGTTACACACAATGAAAACTGTACACTTCACAGTGGTTACCACACAATGATAAGTGTACACTTCAAAAAAATTACCACACAATGGGAACTGTAAACTTTTCCATGGTTACACACAATGGGAACTGTGCACTTCAAAATGGTTACCACACAATGATAAGTGTACACTTCAAAACAATTACCACACAATGGGAACTGTACACTTTGCAGCGGTTAGCTCACAATGGTAACTGTACACATTACAATGGTTTCCACACAATGGGACCTGTACACTTTCCAGCGGTTACCACACAATAGTAACTTTACACTTCACAGTAGTTACACAATATGGAAACTGTACACTTTAGAATGGTTACCACACAATGGTTACTGTACACTTCACAGCGGTTACCACAAAATGGTAACTGTACACATCACAATGGTTACACACAAGGGGAACTCTACACTTCAGATAGGTTACAGCACAATGGGAACTGTACAATTCACCATGGTTACCACAGAATGGGAACCGTACACTTCACAATGGTTCCACACCAAGGAACTGTACACTTCACAATTGTTACCACACAATGGGAACTGTACACTTAAAGATGATTACACACAATGGGACCTGTGCACTTCACAATGGTTACCACACAATGTTAACTGTACACTTCCCAATGGTTATACACTATGGGAACTGTACACTTCACAATGGTTACCACACAATGGGAAGTGTACACTTCACAATAAATACCACACAATGGGAACTGTACACTTCACAATGGTTACCACACAATGGGAACTGTACCCTTTACAATGGTTACTACACAATGAAAACTGTTCCCTTCACAATGGTTATCACACAATGAGAACTGTACACTTTACAATTGTTACACACAATGGGAACTGTACACATCACAGAGTTTACCAGAAAATGGTAACTGTAAACTTCTCAATGGTCACCACATAATGAAAACTGTACACTTCACAATGGTTACACACGAAGGAAACTGTACATTTTACAATGGTTACTTCACAATAAAAACTGTAAACTTTAAAATGGTTCCCAAACAATGGGAACTGTACACTTCACAAAGGTTACCACAAAATGGTAACTCTACACTTCACAATGATTACCACACAGTGGGAACTTTATACTTCACAATGGTTATTACACAGTGGAAAGTGTACAATTCACAGCGGTTACCACTCAATGGTAACTGATCACCATCCAATGGTTATTAAACAATGGTAACTGTACACTTCGCACTACTTACCACACAATGAAAACTGAACATTTCAAAATGGTTACACACAATAATAACTGTACACTTCACAGTGGTTACCACACAATGGGAAATGTACACTTCACAATGGTTACCACAAAATTGTAACTGTTCACTTCACAATGGTTACAAACAATGGAAAGTGTACACTTCAAAATGGTTACCACACAATGGTACCTGTACAGTTCACAATGGTTACACACAATAAGAACTCTACACTTCACAATATTTATCACACAATAAAAACTGTACACTTCCAAATTGCTACCACACAATGGTAACTGTACACTTCACAATGGTTACACACAATGGAAACTGTACACTTCACAATAGTTACACACAATATAAACTGTACACTTCAAAATGGTCACCACACAATTGTAACTCTACACTTCACAATGGTTACACACAATTGGAACTCTACACTTTACAGCAGTTACCACACAATGAGAACAGTACACTTCGCAGTGGTTACCACACAATGGGAACTGTACACTTTGCAGCGGTTACCACACAATGGGAACTGTACACTTCGCAATGGTTACCAAACAATGGGAACTGAACCCTTTACAATGGTTACCACACAATGGTAACTGTACACGTCTAAATGGTTACACACAATTGAAACTATATATTTCAAAATGGGTAAACACAATGGTAATTTTACACTTCACAATAATTACCACACAATGGGAACTGTACACTTCACAATTGCTACGAGACGATGGTAACTGTACACTTCACAATTGTTACTACACAATGGGAATTTTACACTTGACAGTGGTTACCATAAAATGGTAACTGTACCCTTCACATTTGTTACCACACAATAAGAACTCTACACTTAATCATAGTTACCACACAATGGGAACTGTACCCTTCACAATGATTACCACACAATGAGAACTGTACACTTCACAATGGTTACACACAATGGGAACTGTAAACTTCACAGCCATTACCAAAAAATGGTACCTGTGCACTTCACAATGGTTACACACAATGGGAACTCTAGACTTCAGAATGGTTACTACACAATGAGAACTGGAAACTTCCCCATGGTTACACACACTGGGAACTGTACACTTCACAATGGTTACCACACAAAGCGAACTGTACACTTCACAATGGTTACCACACAATGGGAACTGTACACTTCAAAATGAATACCACACAATGAAAACTGTACAATTCACAATGGATATACACAATGGTAACTGTTCACTTTACAGTGGTTACCACAATATTGTAACTGTACACTTCAAAATGGTTACCACAAAATCGAAATGGTACCCTTCACAATGGTTACACACTATGAAAACTATATATTTCACAGCGGTCACCACACAATGGAAAATGTACACTTGAAAATAATTACAAACAATGGAAATTTTACATTTCACAATAATTACCACACAATGGAAACTGTACACTTCCCAATAGTTGCACACAATAAAAACTGTACACTTCACAATGGTTACCAAACTATTGGAACTGTACACTTCACAATGGTTACACACAATGAAAACTGTACATTTCACAGCGGTTACCACACAATGGTAACTTTACACTTTATAATGGTTACCACACAATAAATGCTGTACACGTCACAATGGTTCCACACAATGGAAACCGTACACTTCACAATGGTTACCACACAATGGAAACTGTACACTTCTAAATGGTTCACACACAATGGGAACCGTTCACATTAAAATGGTTTTCACACAATGGGAACTTTCCACGTCACCATGGTTATCAAACAATGCAAAGTGTACACTTCACAATGGTTACACACAATGGAAACTCTACACTTCACAATAGTTCCAACAAAATGGGAACTGTACACTTCACAATGGTTACCACACAATAAGAACTGTACACTGCACAGCAGTTACCACAGCATGGGAACTGTACACTTCACAATGGTTACCACACAGTGGTAACTGTATACTTCACAATGGTTACCACACAATAGGAACTGAACCCTTCACAATGGTTACAACACAATGGGAACTGTACACTTCACAATGGTTACACCCAATGGAAACTGTACACTTCACAGCGGTTACTACACAATGGTAACTGTACACATCAGAATGGTTACCACACAATGGAATCTGTACACTTTTCAGCGGTTACCACACAATGGTAACATTACACTTCACAATACTCACACACTATAAGAACTGTACACACCACAATGGTTACCACACAATGGTAACTGTACACTTCACAGCGGTTACCACACAATGGTAATTGTACACATCACAATGGTTACACACAAGAAAAACTCTACACTACAGAATGGTTACAACACAATGGAAACTATACACTTCACAATGGTTAAACACAATGGGAACTGTACACTTCACAATGGTTAAACACAATGAAAACTGTACACTTCACAATGGTTACCACACAATGAAAACTGTACACTTCATAATGGTTACACACAATGAGAACTGTACACTTTACAATTGTTACCACACAATGGGAAATGTACACATCACAATGGTTCCCACACAATGAGAACTGTACACTTCACAATGGTTACCCCACAATGAAAACTGTACACTTCAAAATGATTTCCACAAAATTGTAAAAGTACACTTCACAGCGGTTACCACACAATGGAAACTGTACACTTCACAATGGTTATCACACAATGAAAACTACACTTCACAATGGTTACCACAAAATGGGAACTGTACACTTTACAATGCTTACCACACGATGGAAATTGTACACTTCACAGCGGTTACCACACAATAGTAACTGTACACATCACAATGGTTACATACAAGTTGAACTCTAGACTTCAGAATGGTTACAACTCAATGGAAACTATACACTTCACAGTTGTTAAACACAACGGGAACTGTACACTTCACAATAGTTACACACAATGGTAAATCTACACTTCACAGAGGTCACCACAAATTGTGAACTGTACACTTGACCATGGTTACCACAGAATGGCAACCGTACACTTCACAATGGTTACACATAAAAAGAACTGTAAACTTCACCATTGTTACCACACAATGAGAACTGTACACTTCACAATGGTTACCACACAATGAGACCTGTACACTTCACAATGGTTACCACACGAAGGGAATAGTACACTTCACAATGGTTACCACACAATTGGAACTGTACAATTCACAGCGGTTACCACACAATTGGAACTGTACACTTCACAATGGTTACCACACAATAAAAACTGTACACTTGTTAATGGTTACACACTATGGGCACTGTATCCTTCACAATTGTTACCACACAATGGGAACTGTACACTTCACAATGGATACAACACAATGGGAACTCTACACTTCACAATGGTTATGACACAATGGGAACTGTACACTTCACAATGGTTACACACAATGGTAACTCTACACTTCACAATGGTTACACAGAATGGTAACTGTATACTTCACAACGGTTACCACACAATGGTAACTGTACACTAGACAGAAATTACCACAGTATGGTAACTTTACACTTCACAATGGTTACCACACAATGGTAAGTGTACACTTTACAATGGTCACCACACAATAAAAACTGTACTCTTCACAATGTTTACCACACAATGAAAACTACACAGTTTACAATTGTTACACACAATGGGAACTGTACACATCACAGCTGTTACCACACAATGGTAAATGTAAACTTCACAATGGTTACCACACAATGAAAACTGTACACTTCACAATGGTTACACACAAAGGGACTGTGCACTTCACAATTGTTACCACACAATGGGAACTGTAAACTTAACAGTGATTCCCACACAATGGTAACTGTACACTTCAGAGTGGTTACCACAAAATGGTAACTCTCCACTACACAATGGTTACCACACAATGAAAACTGTGCATTCACAAGGGTTACACACAATGAGAACTGTACACTTCACAATTGTTACCACACAATGAGAACTGTAAACTTTCCCATGGTTACACACAATGGGAACTGTACACTTCACAGTGGTTACCACAAAATGGTAACTGTACACTCCACAATAATTACGCACAATTAAAACTGTACACTTCACAATGATTACCACTTAATGGAAACTGTACACTTGACAATGGGTACCACACAATGGGAACTGTACACTTCACAATGGGTATCACAAAATGGGAACTGTACACTGCAGAATGGTGACACCCAATGGTAACTGAATGCTTCACAATGGCTATTAACGATGGTAACTGTACAATTCACAATGAATAAAACACAATGGTAACTGTACATTTCACAGCTGTTACCACACTATGGTAACTGTACACTTCACAATGGTTACACACAATGGGAACTGTACATACCACAGCGATTGCCACACAAAGGTAACTGTACACTTCACAATGGTTTCCACACAATGAAAACTGTACACTTCACAATGGTTACACACAATGGGAACTGCACACCTCACTATGGTTACCACACAATGGGAACTTTACACTTTGCAATGGAAACCACACAATGGTAACTGTACACTTCACAATGGTTTCCACACAATAAGAACTGTACACATAACAATGGTTACCACACAATGAGAACTGTATACTTTACAATCGTTACCACACAATGGGAACTTTACACTTCACAATGGTTACAAACAACAAGAACTGTACACTTTACAATGGTTACCACAAAATGATAAGTGTAAACTTCACAATGGTTAACACACAGTGGGAACTGTACACTTTGCAGCGGTTAGCACACAATGGTAACTGTACACTTCACAATGCTTACCACACAATGGGATCTGTACACTTTTCAACGGTTATTACACAATGGTAACTGTACAATTCACAATGGTTATACACTATGGGAACTGTACATTTTACAATAATTACCACAATATGCTAACTGTACACTTCACAACGGTTACCACACAATGAGAACTGTACACTTTACAATGGTTACCACACAATGGTAACTGTACACATCACAGTGGTTACACACCAGGGGAACTGTACACTCCAGAACGGTTACAACACAATTGGAACTCTACACTTCACAATGGTTAAACACAATTGTAACTCTAAACTTTACAGCGGTCACCACACAATGGGAACTGTACACTTTACCATGGTTACCACAGAATGGAACCATACACTTCACAATGGTCACACACAATGGGAACTCTACACTTCACAATGGTTACACACAATAAAAATTGTACACTTTACAGCAGTTACCACACAATTGTAACCGTACACTTCACAATGGTTCTTACACAATGAGAACTGTGAACTTCACAATGGTTAAACACAATGGTAACTGTACACTTCACAGTGGTTACCACACAATGGTAACTTTACAATTCACAGTCGTCACCACAAAATGGAAACTGTGCATTCACAATGGTTATACACAATGGAAACTGTACACTTCACAATGGCAACCACAAAATAGTAACTCTACACTCCACAATAATTACCATACAATGGGAGCAGTACACTTCACAATGATTACACACTATGGGAACTGTACACTTCACAATGGTTACACACAATGGTAACTGTACACTTCAAAACGGCTATAAACAATGGTAACTGTACACTTCACAACGGTTACCACACAATGGTAACTATACACTTCACAATGGTTACCAAACAATGGTAACTGTGCACTTCACAACGGTTACCACACAATCGGAACTGTACACTTCACAATGGTTACGACACTATGAGAACTGTACCCTTCACAATGGTTACACAAAATGAGAACTGTACACTTCACAATTGTTACCACACAACGGGAACTGTTCCCTTCACAATGGTTACCACAAAATGAATCTGTGCTCTTAACAATGGTAACCAATCAATGGGAATTGTACATTTCACAATGGTTTTACACAATGGGAACATTACACTTTACAATGGTTACACACAATGGGAACTGTACACTTCACAATGGTTACCACACCATGGAAATTATACACTTCTCAATGGTTAAACACAATAAGAACTGTACACTTTACAATGGTTACCACACAAAGGTAACTGTACACTTCACAGGGGTTTCCACACAATGGTAACTGTACACTTCACAATAATTATCACAGAATGGAAACTGTATTCTTCACAATGGTTACACACAATGATAACTACACTTCACAATGGTTTTAACAAGATAAAAACTGTATGCTTAACAATGGTTACCATACAATCGGAACTATACACTTCACAGCAGTTACCACACAATTGGATCTGTGCACCTCACAATGGTTACCACACAATTGGAACTGCACACTTCACAATGGTTACCAGACAGTGGTAACTCTACACTTCACAATGGTTACCACAAAATAAGAACTGTACACTTCAAAATAATTACAACACAATAAATAATGTACACTTTACAATGGTTCCCAAACAATGGAAACCGTACACTTCACAATGGTTCCCACACAATTGGAACTGTAATATCCTTCATGGTTACATACAATAGGAACTGTACACTTCACAATGGTTACCACACAATGGTAAATGTACCCTTCACAATCATTACCACACAATTGTATCTGTCCACTTCAAGCGGGTTACCACACAATGGTAACTGTACACATCACAATGATTACAACACAATGATAACATAACACTTTACAATGTTTACACAAAATGGTAACTGTACACTTCACAAAACTTATCACAGAATTGGAACTGTACACTTCACAATTGTTACCACACAATAGAAACTGTACCCTTCACAATTGTTACCACACAATGGGATCTGTACTCTTAACAACGGTAACCAATCATTGGGAATGGTACATTTCACAATGGTTCTACACAATGAAAACTACACTTTACGGCAATTACCACACAATGGGAACTGTACACTTCAAAATGGTTACACACAATGGAAACTGTACACTTCACAATAATTTCCACAATTTAAAACCTGTACACTTCACAAAGGTTACACACAATTGGAACTCTACACTTCAAAATGGTTACCACACAATGGGAACTGTACACTTCACAATCGTTACCACACAATGGGAAATGTACACCTCACAATGCTTCACAAAAAATGGTGACTGTACACTTCACAATGGTTACCACACAATTGGAATTGTACACTTCACAATAGTGTCCGCACAATGGTGACTGTACACTTCGCAATGGTTACTACACAATGGGACCTTTACACTTGACAATGGTTACCATACCATGGTAACTGTACCCATCACAATAGTTTCCACGCAATGGGAACTGTACCCTTCACAATGGCTACCACACAATGGGAACTGAACCCTTCACAATGGTTTCTACAGACTGGGAACTGTGAACTTCAAAATGGTTACACAAAATATGAACTGGACACTTGACAATGGTTACATACAATGGTAAATGTACACTTCACAATGGTTACATACAATGGGAACTCTACACTTCACAATGGTTACACACAATTGGAACTACGCTTCACAATGGTTACCACACAATGAAAACTGTACACTTCACAATGGTTACCAGACAATAGTAACTGTACACTTCACAATGCTTACCACACAATGGGAACTCTACACTTCACAATGGTTACCACACAATGGAAATTGTAAACTTCCCCATGGTTACACATAATGGGAACTCTACAGTTTACAATGGTTACCACACAATGGGAACTCTACACTTCACAATGGTTACCACACAATAAGAACTGTGCACTTCAAAATGGTTACACACAATGGGGACTGTACACTTCACAATGGTTACCACACAATTGGAACTGTAATATCCCCCATGGTTACACACAATAGGAACTGTACACTTCACAAAGGTTACCACACAATGGTAAATGTACACTTCACAATGATTACCACACAATAAAAACTGTACACTTCACAATGGTTACCACACAATGGGAACTGTACACTTAACAATGGTTACCATAAAATAATAACTGTACACTTCACAATAATTACTACAACATTGTAACTGTACACTTCACAATGGTTACCACAAAATGGGAACTGTACCATTCCCAATGGTTACCACACAATAACCACTGTACACTTTACAATGGTTATACACAATGGGAACTGTACACTTCACAATGGTTACCAAACAATAAAAACTGTACACTTCAAAATGGTTACAGAAAATGGGATCTGTACACTTCACAATGGTTACCACACAATGGGAACTCTACACTTCACAATGGTTCTTAAACAATGGTGACTGTACACTTCACAATGGTTACCACACAATACGAACTCTACATGGTGTCCACACAATGGTAACTGTACACTTCACAATGTTTACCACAGAATTAAACGTGTACACGTCACAATGGTTACATGCATTGGGAACTGTACACTTCACAATTGTTACCACACAATTTGAACTTTACATTTCACAATAGTTCCCACACAAAGGGAACTGTACACATCACAATGGTTCCCACACAATGGGAAATATACTCTTCACAGCAGTTACCACACAATGGTAACTGTACACTTAACAATGTTTACCACGCAATAAGAAGTGTAAACTTCACAATGGTTCCACATAATGGAAATTCTACACTTCACAGTGGTTCCCACACAATGTAAAATGTACATTTCACAATGGTTACCACCCAATGGGAACTGTACACTTCACAGCATTTACAACACCATGGGAATTGTACACTTTACAATGGTAACCACACAGTGGTAACTGTACACTTCACAATGGTTACCACACAGTGGGAACTGTACACTTCACAATGTTTAGCACGCAATGTGATCTGTACACTTCAAAATGCTTACCACACAATGGGAACTGTACACTTCAGGATGGTTACCACACAATGGGAACTGTACACTTTACAATGGTTATCACACAATGGGAACTTTACACTTCACAATGGTTACCACACAGTGGGAACTGTACACTTCACAATGGTCACCAAACAATGGGAACCGTACACTTCACAATGGTTAAACACTATGGGAACTGTACACTTCACAATGGTTACACACAATGGTAAATATACACTTCACAATAATTACCACAGAATGAAAACTGTACTGTTCACAATGGTTACCACACAATGGGAACAACTGTACACTTCGTAGCAATTACAACACAATAGAAACTGTACACTTCACAGCGATTACCACACAATGGAAACTTTACACTTCACAATGGTTAACACACAATAATAACTGCTCACTTCAGAATGGTTACTACACAATGGTAACTCTACATTTTCGCAATGGTTACACTCATTTGTAACTCTACACTACATAATGGTTACACAGAATGGTAACTGTACACTTCACAATAGTTGCCACACAATGGGAACTGTACACTTTACAGCAGTTACCACACAATTGTTACTTTACACTTCAGAATGGTTACACAAAATAGTAACTGTACACTTCACAATGGTCACCACAGAATGGGAACTTTACACTTCACAATGGTTACCACAGAATGAAAAATGTATAGTTTGCAAAGATTACCACACAATGGTAACTGTACAATTCACAATGGTTACCACACAATAAAAATTGTACACTTCACAATGGTTACACACAATGGTAACTGCACACTTCACAATGGTTACCACACAATAAGAACTGTACACTTCACAGTCGTTACCACACAATGGGAACTCTACACTTCAGAATGGGTACCACATAATGGAAACTGTACACTTCACAATAATTACAGACAGTGGTAACTGTACACTTCATAATGGTTACACACAATAGTAACTGTACACTTCAGAATTGTTACCACAAAACGGTAACTGTACTCTTCATAGCGGTTACCACAAAATGGTAACTGTACGCTTCACAGCAGTTACCACAAAATGGGATCTACACTTCACTATGTTTACCACACAATGGGAACTGTACACTTCACAATGGTCACTACACAATGGTAACTTTAACTTCACAATGGTTACCACAGAATGAAAACTGAAGAGTTCGCAATGGTTTCCACACAATGGGAACTGTACACTTCAGAGTGGTTACCACAAAATAGGAACTATACACTACACAATGGTTACTGCACAATGGGAACTGTACAAGTCACAATCGTTACCACAGAATAACTGTACACTTCATAATGGTCACCAGGCAATTGTAACTGTACACTTCGCAATAATTACCACACAATGGGAAGGTTACACTTCACCATGTTTACACACAATGGTAACTTTACACTTCACAATGGTTCCCACACAATGGGAACTCTACACTTCTCCATGGTTATCACACAATGGGATCTGTACATTTCACAATGGTTACACACAATGGTAACTGTTCACTTCACAATCGCTACCACACAATTGTAATTTTACAGTTCACAGCAGTTACCACACAATGGAAACTGTACACTTCAATATGATTACCACACAATAGGAACTGTACACTTCACAGCAGAAACCACAAAATAAGAACCCTACACTTCATAATTGTTACCACACAATGGTAACTGTAAACGTCTCTATGGTTACCACACAATGTGAACTGTGCACTTCACAATGGTTACCACACAATGGTAACTGTACACTTCACAATGGTTCCCACACAGTGGTAACTCTAAACGTCACAATGCTTGTACACAAGGGTAACTGTACACTTCACAATGGTTACCACACAAAGGGAACTGTACACTTCACAATGGTTACACGCAATGGAAACTGCACACTTTACAATGGTTACCACACAACAAAAACTGTACACTTCACAATGGTTACCACACAATGGGAACTGTACACTTCGCAATGGTTACCACTCAATGGGAACTGTACACTTTAGAATGGTTACAAACAATGGAAACTGTACACTTCACAAGGGTTACACGCAATGGAAACTTTACACTTCAAAACGGTTACACACAATGGTAACTGTACACTTCACAATAATTACCACAAAATGGTAACAGTACCATTCACAGCGTTTACCACAAAACGGTAACGGTACACTTCACAATGTTTACCACACAATGGGATTTTAAAACTTGACAATTGTTACCACGCAACGGTAACTGTACACTTCACCATGGTTACACACAATGGTAACTGTACACTTCACAGCGGTTACCACGCAATGCGGACCATACACTTTACAATGGTTAAATACTATTGGAACTGTACACTTCACAATGGTAACACAGAATGGTAACTGTACACTTCGCCATGGTTACCACAGAATGGAAACTGTACAGTTCGCTATGGTTACCAAAAATGAAAACTCTACACTTCATAGCAATTACCACACAATGGGAACTTTACCCTTCACAGCGTTTACCACACAATGGAAACTGTACACTTCACAAGGGTTACCACACAATGGAAACTGTACACTTCACAAGGGTTACCACACAATGGAAACTGTACACTTCACAAGGGTTACCACACAATGGAAACTGTACACTTCACAGCAGTTACCACGCAATGGTAACTGTTCACTTCACAATGGTTACCACAGAATAGGAAGGGTTCGCTTTACAATTGTTACACACAATAAGAACTCTACACTTCACAATGGTTCCCACACAATGGGAACTGTACACTTCACAATCATTACCACACAATGGGAACTATACACTTCACAGCAGTTACCACACCGTAAAAACTGTAGCATTCACAATGGTTACCACAAAGTGGTAACTGTACACTTCACAATAGTCACCACACCATGGAAAGTGTACACTTCACAATGTTAACCACACTATGAAAACTCTACACTTCACAGTGGTTCCCACACAGTTGAAACTGTACACTTCACAATGGTTCCCACAAAATAAATACTGTACACTCCACAATGGTTACACACAATTGTAACTGTACACTTCACAGCGATTACCACAAAATAGTAAATGTACACTTCAGAATGGTTACCACACAATGGGAACTGTACACTTCACAATGGTTGCACACAATAGGAACTGTGCACTTCACAATGGTTACACACAATGGAAGCTGTACACTTCACAGTGGTTACCATTCAATGGTAACTGTGCACTTCAAAATGGTTATGCACAATGGGAACTGTACACTTCACAATGGTTACCAAACAATGGAAACTGTGCACTTCACAATGGTTACACACAATGGAAGCTGTACACTTCACAGTGGTTACCATTCAATGGTAACTGTGCACTTCACAATGGTTACCACACAATGAAAAATGTACACTTCACAATGGTTACCACACAATGCGAAGTGAACACTTCACAATGGTTTCCAAACAATGGGGACTGTACCCTTCACAATGGTTACCACACAATGGTAACTGTACACCTCACTATTATTACAACACAATGCAAACAATACACTTCACAGTGGATACACACATGGGAACTGTACACTTCTTAATGGTTAAACACAATAAGAACTGTACACTTTACAATGGTTACAACACAATGGTAACTGTACACTTCACAGCGGTTACCACACAATGGTAACTGTGCGCTTCACAATGGTTACCACACAATGGAAACTGTACACTTCAAAATGGTTACACACAATGGGAGCTGTAAACTTCACAATGGTTTCCACAGTATGGGAACTGTAAATATCACAATGGTTACCACACAATGGGAACTGTACACTTCACAGTAGTTATGACACAATTTAAACTGTGCACCTCACAATGGTTACCACACAATTGGAACTGTACACTTCACAATGGTTATCACACAGTGGTAACTGTACACTTCACAATTGTTACCACACAATAAGAACGGTACACTTCAAAATAGTTACCACAAAATGAAAATTTTACACTTCACAATGGTTCCCAAACAATGGGGACTGGACACTTCACAATGGTTCCCACACAATGGGAACTGTACACTTCACAATGGTTACACACAAGAGTTACTGTAAACTTCACAGCGGTGACCACACAATGGTAACTGTACACTTCACAATGGTTACCACAAAATGAAAACTGTACACTTCACAATGGTTACACACAATGGGAGCTGTACACTTCACAATGGTTACCACACAATGGGAACTGTACACTTCCCAATGGTTAAACACAATAAAAACTGTACACTTCACAATGGTTACCACACAATGGGAACTGTACACTTCCCAATGGTTAAACACAATAAAAACTGTACACTTCACAATGGTTACCACACAATGGGAACTGTACACATCACAGCAGTTACCACACAATGGAGACTGTACACTTTACAATGGTTACACACAATAGTAACTGTACACTTCACAATGGTCCCAACGCAAGAGCAAATTTACACTTCACAATGGTTACCACACAATGGGAACTGTACACTTCCCAATGGTTAAACACAATAAAAACTGTACACTTCACAATGGTTACCACACAATGGGAACTGTACACATCACAGCAGTTACCACACAATGGAGACTGTACACTTTACAATGGTTACACACAATAGTAACTGTACACTTCACAATGGTCCCAACGCAAGAGCAAATTTACACTTCACAATGGTTACCACACAATGGGAACTCTCCACTTCACAATGGTTACACACAATGGTAACTGTACTCTTCACAATGATTACCACACAATGGGAACTGTACACTTCACAATGGTTACAAACAATGGTAACTGTACACTCCACAGCAGTTACCACACAATAGGAACCGTACACTTCACAATGGTTAAACACTAAGAGAACTTTCCATTTCACAATGGTTACACACAATGAAAATTGTACAGATTGCAATGCTTACCACGGAATGGGAACTGTACTGTTCGCAAAGGATACCACACAATGGGAACTGCACACTTCGTAGCGATTACCACACAATGAAACTGTACACTTCACAGCGTTTACCAGACAATGGGAACTCTACACTTCACAATGGTTACTACACAATAAAAACTGTACACTTCACAATCGTTATCAAACAATAATAGACGTACACTTCACAATGGTTACCACACAATGGTAAGTGTACACTTCGCAATGGTTCCCACACAATGGAAACTCTACACTTCACAGCGATTACCACAGAATGAAAACTGTACACTTCACAATGGTTACCACACATTGGGAACTGTACACTTCACAGTGGTTACAAACAATTGCAACTGTACACTTCACAATGGTTACCACACAATGATAACTGTACACTTCACAACATTTACCACACAATGGAGACTGTACACTTCGCAGCGGTTACCACACAATGGTAACTGTACACTTTACAATGTTTATTACACAATGGGATTCGTACACTTTTCAGCGGTTACCACACAATGGTAACTTTACACTTCACAACGGTTACACACTAGGGAAACTGAACACTTCACAATGGTTAACACAAAATGGTAACTGTACAATTCACAGCGCTTACCACACAATGGTAACTGTACACATTACAGTGGTTACACACAAGGGAAACTGTACACTTCAGGTTGGTTACAAACCAAAGGAAACTGTACACTTCACAATGGTTAAACACAATGGTAACTGTACACTTTACAATGGTTACCACACAATGGAATCTGTACACTTTGCTGCAGTTGCCACACAATGGTAACTGTACCCTTCACAATGGTTACACACGATGGGAACTGTACACTTCACAATGGTTACCACACAATGGTAACTGTACACTTGACAGCGGTTACCACACAATGGTAACTGCACACATCACAGTGGTTACACACAAGGGGATCTGTACACTTCAGAATGGTTACAACACTATGAAAACTGTACACTTCACAATGGTTAAACACAATGGGAACTGTACACTTCACAATGGTTACACACAGTGGTAACTCTACACTTCACAGCGGTCACCACACAATGTGAACTGTACACTTCACCATGGTTACCACACAATGGGAACCGTACACTTCACAATGGTTATACACAATGGGAACTGTACACTTCAAAATTGTTACCACACAAGGAGAACTGTACACTTCACAATAGTTTCCACACAATGGGAACTATACACTTCACAATTGTTACCACACAATGGGAATGGTGCATTTTACAATGGTTACACACAATGGGAACTGTACACTTCACAGCGATTACCACACAATGGGAACTGTACACTTCATAATGGTTACACACAATGGGAACTGGTGTGATGCGCCGATCCTTACCCAAGTTTTGTTTTTGTTCTGAAGATGAAAATTTCTAATGTTGGTCGAGCGTGTCTCGAACACACATCCTCGAAATTTTTCTGCGTTGGTCTTTGAAACGCCTAAATGACAGGTCCCTGTGAGCCAACGTACCTGGCTGGCCGAGATTCATGCTTGCGCTGAGGCCTTATTGGGCTTCCATGTAGAGTCCAAATTTCAATGTACGTGCGGCAGAAGCGAGCACATGCAATGCCCGGCTAAGCTTTATTATTTCTCTCGATTTATGTTGTTCATAGCAAGCGGGTAACGCTGTGTTGGTCGAGGCCAGTCTCGAATTTCTGATCTCACTGTCCGCGTAGCTTGACATTCCACTGTCATGGGATTTCAGGAGTGATGCGCCGATCCTAACCCAAGTTTTTTTCCGTTCTGAAGACGGAAATTTCCCATGTTGGTCGGGCGGGTCTCAAACACCCGTCCTTGAAATTTTTATTAAGTTGGTTTTTGAGGCGCCTAAATGACAGGTTCCTGTGAGCCACCGTACCTGGCAGGCTGAGTTTCATGCTAGTGCTGAGGCCTTTTGGGGCTTCTATGTAGATTCCCAATTTCAGTGTACATGCTGCCAAAGCAAGCACATGCCATGCCCGGCTCAGCTTTTTTATTTCTTTTGGTTTTAATGTTGTTTATAGCAAGCGGGTAGCGCTTTGTCAGTCGAGGCCAGTCTCGAATTTGGGATCTTACTGTCGGCCCAGCTCGACATTCCACTGTCACCGGATGACAGGTGTGATGGGCCGAGCCTAACCCAAGTTTTGTTTCCGTTCTGAAGACGGAAATTTCCCATGTTGGTCAGGCAGGTCTCAAACACGCATCCTCGAAATTTTTATTGCGTTGGTCTTCGAAGCGCCTAAATGACAGGTTCCTGTGATCCACTGTACCTGGCGGGGCGAGTTTCATGTTAGCACTGAGGTTTTGTCGGGATTCTATGTAGAGTTTTAATTTCAGTGTATGTGCTGCTGAAGAGAGCACATGCCGTGCCCGGCTAAGCTTATATATTACTGTCGGTTTTTATGTTGTTTATAGCAAGCGGGTAGCGCTGTTTCGGTCAAAAACAGTTTCAAATTTGTGATCTCACTTTCCGCCCGGCTCAACATTCCAATGTCATGGGATTATAGGTTTGATGCGCCGAGCCTAACCCAAGTTTTTTTTCCGTTCTGAAGACGGAAGTTGCTTATGTTTGTGGGGAGGGTCTCGAACACGCATTTTCGAAATATTTTTTGCTTTGGTCTTGGAAGCGTCTAAATGAGTTTCCTGTAAGCAACCATACCTTCCAGGCCGAGTTTTATGTTAGTCCTGAGGCCTTTTGAAGCTTCTATGTTGAGTCCCAATTTCAGTGTACGTGCTGCCAAAGCGAGCACATGCCATGGCTGGCTCAGCTTTTTTATTTCTATCTGTTCTTATGTTGTTTATAGCAAGTGGAAAGCGCTGTGTCGGTCGAGGCCAGTCTTGAATTTGTGACCTAACTGTCCATTCTGCTCGACATTCCAATGTCATGGGATGACAGGTGTGATGCACCGAGCCTGACCCCAGCTTTGTTTCTGTTCTGAAGATGGAAATTTCTCATGTTGGTCGGGCGGGTCTCGAACACGCATTATCAAAAATTTTTTTGCGTTGGTCTTCGAAGCGCCAAAATGACAGGTTTCTGTGAGCCACCATACCTGGCAGGCAGAGTTTCATGCTAACGTTGAGGCATTCTCAGACTTCTATGTAGAGTCCTGATTTCAGTGTACACGCTGCCAAAGCGAGGACATGCCATGCCGGGCTCAGCTTTTTTATTTCTCTCGATTTATGTTGTTTATAGCAAGCGGGTAGTGGTGTGTTGGCCGAGGCCAGTCTCGAATTGGTGATTTCACTGTCTGCCCGGCTCGACATTCTACTGTCATGGAATGAAAGGTGTGATGCGTCGAACCTAACCCAAGTTTTGTTTTCGTTCTGGAGACAAAAATTTCCCATGTTGGTCGGGCGGGTCTCGAACACACATCCTCAAAATTTTTTTTGCGTTCGTCTTCGAAGCGCCTAAATGACAGGTTCCTGTGAGTCACCATACCTGGCAGGCTGAGATTTATGCTAGCGCTGAGGCCTTTTCAGGCTTCTATGTAGAGTCCCAATTTCAGACTACGTGCTGCCAAATCAAGCACATGCCATGCCCGGCTCAGCTCTTTTATTTATTTCCGTTTTTATGTTGTTTATAGCAAGCGGGTAGTGCTGTGTCAGTCGACACCAGTCTCGAATTTGTGATCTCACTGTCCGCCCAGCTCGACATTCCACTGTCATGGGATTACAGGTGTGATGCACCGAGCCTAACCCAAGTTTTGTTTCCATTCTGAAGACGGAAATTTCTTATGTTGGTCGGGCAAGTCTCGAACACGCGTCCTCGAAATTTTTTGCATTGGTCTTCGAAACGCCTAAAAAACAGGTTTCTGTGAGCCACCGTACCTAACATGCCGAGTTTCATGTTAGCGCTGAGGCCTTTTGAAGCTTCTATGTAGAGTCCCAATTTCAGTGTACGTGCTGTGGAAGCGAGCACATGCCGTGCCCGGTTCAGCTTTATTATTTCTTTCTGTTTTTATGTTGTTTATAGCAAGCAGGTAGCGCTGTGTCAGTCGAGGCCAGTCTCGAATTTGTGATCTCACTCTTTGCCCGGCTCGACATTCCACTTTCATGAAATGACAGGTGTGATGTGCCGAGCCTAACCCAAGTTTTGTTTTTGTTCTCAAAACGGAAATTTTCCATGTTGGTCGGGCGGGTCTCGAAGACGCATCCTTGAAATATTTTTTGCGTTGGTCTTTGAAGCGCCTAAATGACAGGTTCCTGTGAGCCACCGTTCCTGACCGGCCGAGTTTAATGTTAGCCCTGAGGCCTCTTCGGGCTTCAATGCCGAGTCCCAATTTCAGTGTACGTGCTGCCAAAGCGAGCACATGTTGTGCCCGGCTCAGCTTTTATATTTCTCTCGGTTTCTATGATGTTTATAGCAAGCAGTTAGCGCTGTGTCAGTCGACACCAGTCTCGAATTTGGGATCTCACTGTCTGCTCGGCTCTATATTCTGCTGTCATGGGATCACAAATGTGATGCGCCTAGCCTAACACAAGTTTTGTATCCATTTTGAAGACGGACATTTCCGACGGTGGTCGGGCAAGTTATGAACTGGCATCCTCAAAAATTTTTTTGCGTTGGTCTTCAAAGCGCCTAAATGACAGGTTCCAGTTAGCCACCGTACCTGGCAGGCCGAGTTTCATATTAGGGCTGAGGTATTTTCGGGCTTTTATGTAGAGCCCCAATTTCAGTGTCCGTGCTGCCAAAGCGAGCACATGCTGTGCCCGGCTAAGCTTTATTATTTTTTTCGGTTTTGATGTTGTTTATAGCAAGCGGGTAGCACTGTGTCGGTCGAGGCAAGTCTCGAATTTGGGATCTCACTCACTGCTTGGCTCAATATTTCGCTGTCATAGAATTAGAGGTGTGATGCGCTGAGCCTAACCCAAGTTTTGTTTTCGTTCTGAAGACGGACATTTCCCACGTTGGTCGGGCGAGTAACAAACAGGCATCCTCGAAATACTTTTTGCGTTGGTCTTCAAAGTGCCTAAATGACAGGTTTATGTGAGCCATAGTACCTGGCAGGCCGAGTTTCATGTTAGTGTTGAGGCCTTTTGGGGCTCCTATGTAGAGTCTCAATTTCAGTGTACGTGCTTCCAAAGGGAGCACATGCCATGCCCGGCTCAGCTTTATTATTTCTTTCGCTTTTTATTTTGTTTCTAGCAAGTAAGTAGTGCTGTGTCGGTCGAGGAAACTCTCGAATTTGTGATCTCACTGTCCGCCCGGCTCAACATTCTGCTGTCATGGAATGACAGGTGTGATGTGCTGAGCCAAACCCAAGTTTTGTTTCCTTTCTGAAGATGGACATTTCCCACGTTTGTCGGGCAAGTAACAAGCAGGCATCCTCGAAATGTTTTTTGCGTTGGTCTTCAAAGAGCAAAAATGACAGGTTCCTGTGAGCCCCCTTACTTGGCACACCGAATTTCATGTTAGCACTGGGGCCTTTTCGAGCTCCTATGTAGAGTCCCAATTTCAGCGTACGTGCTGTTGAGGCAAGCACATGCCATGCTTGGCTGAGCTTTATTATTCCTTTCAGTTTGTATGTTGTTTATAGCAAGCAGGTAGAGCTGTGTTGGTCGAGGCTAGCTCGAATATAAGGTCTAACTGTCTGCCCGGCTTGACATTTCGCTGTCATGGGATTACCGGTGTGATGCGTGGAGCTTAACCCACGTTTTGATTTTGTTCTGAAGACGGACATTTCCCACGTCGGTCAGGCGGGTCACGAACAGGCATCCTCGAAATATTTTTTGCGTTGGTCTTCAAAGCGCCTAAATGTCAGGTTCCTGTGAGCCACCGTACCTGACAGGCCGAGTTTCATGTTACTGCTGAAGCCTTTTCGTGCTCCTATGTAAAGTCACAATTTCAGTGTACGTGCTGCTATAGCGAGCACATGCCCCACCTGGCTCAGCTTTATTTCTTTCGGTTTTTATGTTGTTTATAGCAAGAGGGTAGCTCTGTGTCGGTCGAGGCCAGTCTCGAATTTGGGATCTCACTGTCCGCCCGGCTCGACATTCCACTGTCATGGGATTACAGATGTAATGCACCGAGCCTAACCCAAGTTTTTTTCCATTCTGAAGATGGACATTTTTCACGTTGGTCAGGCAAACCACGAACAGGCATCCTCGAAATACATTTTGCATTGGTCTTCAAAGCGCCTAAATGACTGGTTCCTGTGATCCACCGTACCTGGCAGGCTGAGTTTCATGTTAGCACTGAGGCCTCTTCAGGCTCCTATGTAGAGTCCCAATTTCAGTGTACATGCTGCCGAAGTGAGCACATGCCATGCCCGGCTCAGCGTTATTATTTCTTTCGGTTATTATGTTGTATATAGCAAGTGGGTAGCACTGTGTCGGTCAAGGCCAGTCTCGAATTTGGGATCTCACTGCCTGCCTGGCTCAACATTCCACTGTCATGGAATTACAGGTGTGATGTGCCAAGCCTAAACCAAGTTTCGCTTTCGTTCTTAAGACGGACATTTCCCACGTTGGTCGAGTGGGTCACGAACAGGCATCCTCGGAATCTTTTTGCGGTGGTCTTCAATGTGCCTAAATGACTGCTCATGTGAGCCACCGTACCTCGCAGGCGGAGTTTCATGATACCGCTGAGGCCTTTTCGGGCTCCTATGTAGAGTCCCAATTTAAGTGTAAGTTCTGGCAAAGCGAGCACATGATGTGCCTGACTCAGCTTTATTATTTCTTTCGGTTTTTATGTTGCTTATAGCAAGCGGGTAGCACTGTGTCGGTCGAAGCCAGTCTCGAATTTGGAATCTCCCTGTTTGCCCGGCTCAACATTCTGCTGTCATGGGATTACAGGTGTGATGCTCTGATCCTAACCCAAGTTTTGTTTCCGTTCTGAAGATGGACATTTCCGACGTGGTTGGGCGGGTCACGAACAGGCATCCTCGAAATTTTTTGCATTGGTCTTCAAAGTGCCTAAATGAATGTTCGTGTGAGCCACCGTACCTGGCAGGGCGAGGTTCATGTTAGCACTGAGGCCTTTTTGGGCTCCTATGTAAAGTCCTAATTTCAGTGTACGTGCTGCCGAAGCGAGCACATGCCATGCCCGGCTCAGCTTTATTATTTCTTTTGGTTGTTATGTGGTTTATAGCAAGCAGGTAGCGCTGTGTCAGTCGAGGCCAGTCTCGAATTTGGGATCTCACTGTCCGCCCTGCTCAACATTCCACTGTCATGGGATTACAGGTGTGATGCGCTGAGCCTATCCCAAGTTTTTTTTCCGTTCTGAAGGCGGACCTTTCCCACGTTGTTCAGGCGTGTCTCGAACAGGCATCCTCGAAATACTTTTTGCGTTGGTCTTCAAAGCGTTTAAATGAAAGGTTTCTGTGAGCCATTGTACCTGGCACGCCGAGTTTCATGTTATCGCTGAGGCCTTTTCGGACTCCTATGTAAAGTCTCAATTTCAGTGTATGTGTTTTCGAAGCAAGCACATGCCATGCCCGGCTCAGCTCTATTATTTCTTTCGGTTTTTCTGTTGTTTATAGCAAGCGGGTAGCGCTGTGTCGGTCGAGGCCAGTCTCAAATTTGGGATCTCACTGTTTGCCGGGCTCAAAATTCTGCTGTCATTTGATAACAAGTGTGATGCGCCGAGCCGAACCCAAGTTATGTTAGCGTTCTAAAGACTGACATTTCCCACGTTGGTCGGGGGGTCACGAACAGGCATCTTCGAAAGGTTTTTTGTGTTAGTCTTCAAAGCGTTTAAATGACAGGTTCCTGTGAGCCACTGTACCTGGCAGGCGGAGTTTCATGTTAGCGCACAGGCATTTTCGGGCTCCTATGTAGAGTCAAAATTTCAGTGTACATGCTGCCAAAGCGAGCAAATGCCATGTCCGGCTCAGCTTTATCATTTCTTTCGTTTGTTTTGTTGTTTATAGCAAGCGGGTAGCGCTGTGTCAGTCGAGGCCAGTCTCCAATTTGGGATCTCACTGTCCGCCCGGCTCAACATTCTGCTGTCATGGAATTACAGGTGTGATGCGCCGAGCCTCACCCAAGTTCTGTTTTCGTTCTGAAGATGGACATTTCCCATGTAGTTGGGCGGGTCACGAACCGGCATCCTCGAAATATATTTTGCGTTGGTCTTCAAAGTGCCTAAATGACAGACTCCTGTGAGAAACCGTACCTGGCAGGCCGAGTTTCATGTTAGCACTGAGGCCTTTTCAGGCTTCTATGTAGAGTCCCAATTTTAGTGTACATGCTGCCAAAGCGAGCACATAACGTGCCCGGCTCAGCTTTATTATTTCTTCCGGTTTCTATGTTGTTTATAGCAAGTGGGTAGCTCTGTGTCGGTCGAGGCCTGTCTCGAATTTGGGATCTTACTGTTGGCCCGGCTTGACATTCAACTGTCATGGGATGACAGGTATGATGCGCCGAGCCTATCTCAAGTTTTGTTTCCGTTTTGAAGATGGAAATTTCCCATGTTGGTTGGGCAGGTATCGAACACGCATCCTCAAAATGTTTTCTGCGTTGGTCGTTGAAGCGCCTAAATGACAGGTTCTGGTGAGCCACCGTACCTGGCAGGCCGAGTTTGATGTTAGCACTGAGGCCTTTTCGAGCTTCTATGTAGAGTCCCAATTTCAGTGTATGTGCTGCCGAAACGAGCACATGCCATGCCCGACTCAGCTTTTCTATTTCTCACGGTTTTTTTTTAAATTTTTAAAAAATTTTTTATTGGATTTTAGGTTTTGGGGTACATGAGCAGAGCATGTAAGACAGCTGCGTAGGAACACACATGGCAGTGTGCTTTTCTTTCCTTCTCCCCTTCACCCATATTTGGCATTTCTCCCCAGGCTATCCCTCCCCACCTCCCCCTCCCACTGGCCCTCCCCTTTTCCCCCCAATAGACCCCAGTGTTTAGTACTCCCCTTTCTGTGTCCATGTGTTCTCATTTTTCATCACCCGCCTATGAGTGAGAATATGCGGTGTTTCATTTTCTGTTCTTGTGTCAGTTTGCTAAGGATGACGTTCTCCAGTTTCATCCATGTCCCTACAAACGACACAAACTCATCAATTCTGATTGCTGCATAATATTCCATGGTGTATATGTGCCACATTTTTCCAATCCAGTCTATCATCAATGGGCATTTTGGTTGATTCCAGGTCTTTGCTATTGTAAACAGTGCTGCAATGATCATTCGTATACATGTGTCCTTATAGTAGAACGATTTATAGTTTTTTGGATATATACCCAGTAATGGGATTGCTGGGTCAAATGGAATTTCTATTTCTAAGGCCTTGAGGAATCGCCACACTGTCTTCCACAATGGTTGAACTAATTTACACTCCCACCAACAGTGTAAAAGTGTTCCTTTTTCTCCACATCCTCTCCAGCATCTGTTGTCTCCAGATTTTTTAATGATCGCCATTCTAACTGGTGTGAGATGGTATCTCAATGTGGTTTTGATTTGCATCTCTCTGATGACCAGTGACGATGAGCATTTTTTCACATGATTGTTGGCCTCATATATGTCTTCTTTCGTAAAGTGTCTGTTCATATCCTTTGCCCACTTTTGAATGGGCTTGTTTGTTTTTTTCCTGTAAATCCGTTTGAGTTCTTTGTAAATTCTGGATATCAGCCCTTTGTCAGATGGGTAGACTGCAAAAATTTTTTCTTATTCTGTTGGTTGCTGATCCACTCTAGTGACTGTTTCTTTTGCTGTGCAGAAGCTGTGGAGTTTCATTAGGTCCCGTTTGTCTATTTTGGCTTTTGTTGCCAATGCTTTTGGTGTTTTGTTCATAAAGTCCTTGCCTACTCCTATGTACTGGATGGTTTTGCCTAGATTTTCTTCTAGGGTTTTTATGGTGCCAGGTCTTATGTTTAAGTCTTTAATCCATCTGGAGTTAATTTTAGTGTAAGGTGTCAGGAAGGGGTCCAGTTTCTGCTTTCTGCACATGGCTAGCCAGTTTTCCCAACACCATTTGTTAAACATGGAATCCTTGCCCCATTGCTTGTTTTTGTCAGGTTTATCAAAGATTGTATAGTTGTAGATATGTTGTGTTGCCTCCGGTGCCTCTGTTTTGTTCCATTGGTCTATATCTCTGTTTTGGTACCAGTACCATGCTGTTTTGATTATTGTAGCCTTGTAGTATAGTTTGAAATCCGGTAGTGTGATGTCCCCCGCTGTGTTCTTTTTGCTTAGAATTGACTTGGCTATGCGGGCTCTCTTTTGGTTCCATATGAAGTTCATGGTGGTTTTTTCCAGTTCTGTGAAGAAAGTCAATGGTAGCTTGATGGGGATAGCATTGATTCTGTAAATTACGTTGGGCAGTATAGCCATTTTCATGATATTAATTCTTCCTAACCATGAACATGGAATGTTTCTCCATCTGTTTGTGTCCTCTCTGATTTCGTTGAGCAGTGGTTTGTAGTTCTCCTTGAAGAGGTCCCTTACGTTCCTTGTGTGTTGTATTCCAAGGTATTTTATTCTTTTTGTAGCAATTGTGAATGGCAGTTCGCTCTTGATTTGGCTTTCTTTAAGTCTGTTATTGGTGTAGACGAATGCTTGTGATTTTTTCACATTGATTTTATATCCTGAGACTTTGCTGAAGTTGCTTATCAGTTTCAGGAGTTTTTGGACTGAGGCGATGGGGTCCTCTAGGTATACTATCATGTCGTCTGCAAATAGAGACAATTTGGCTTCCACCTTTCCTATTTGAATACCCTTTATTTCTTTTTCTTGCCTGATTGCTCTGGCTAGAACTTCCAGTACTATATTGAATAGGAGTGGTGAAAGAGGGCATCCTTGTCTAGTGCCAGATTTCAAAGAAAATGCTTCCAGTTTTTGCCCATTCAGTATGATATTGGCTGTTGGTTTGTCATATATAGCTTTTATTACTTTGAGATACGTTCCATCGATACCGAGTTTATTGAGGGTTTTTAGCATAAAGAGCTGTTGAATTTTGTCAAATGCCTTCTCTGCGTCAATTGAGATAATCATGTGGTTTTTGTTTTTGGTTCTGTTTATGTGGTGAATTACGTTTATAGACTTGCGTATGTTGAACCAGCCTTGCATCCCCGGGATGAATCCTACTTGATCATGGTGAATAAGTTTTTTGATTTGCTGTTGCATTCGGCTTGCTAATATTTTATTGAAGATTTTTGCATCTATGTTCATCATGGATATTGGCCTGAAGTTTTCTTTTCTTGTTGGGTCTTTGCCGGGTTTTGGTAACAAGATGATGTTGGTCTCGTAAAAAGATTTGGGAAGGATTCCCTCTTTTTGGATTGTTTGAAATAGTTTTAGAAGGAATGGTACCAGCTCCTCTTTGTGTGTCTGGTAGTATTCAGCTGTGAACCCGTCTGGACCTGGGCTTTTTTTGTGTGGTAGGCTCTTAATTGCTGCCTCGACTTTTGACCTTGTTATTGGTCTGTTCATAGTTTCAGCTTCCTCCTGGTTTAGGCTTGGGGGGACACAGGAGTCCAGGAATTTATCCATTTCTTCCAGGTTTACTAGTTTATGTGCATAGAGTTGTTTGTAATATTCTCTGATGATGGTTTGAATTTCTGTGGAATCTGTGGTGATTTCCCCTTTATCATTTTTTATTGCATCTATTTGGTTGTTCTCTCTTTTCTTTTTAATCAATCTGGCTAGTGGTCTGTCTATTTTGTTGATCTTTCCAAAAACCAGCTCTTGGATTTATTGATTTTTTGAAGGTTTTTCGTGTCTCAATCTCCTTCAGTTCAGCTCTGATCTTAGTTATTTCTTGTCTTCTGCTGGGTTTTGAGTTTTTTTGATCTTGCTCCTCTAGCTCTTTCAATTTTGACGATAGGGTGTCAATTTTGGATCTCTCCATTCTCCTCATATGGGCACTTATTGCTATATACTTTCCTCTAGAGACTGCTTTAAATGTGTCCCAGAGATTCTGGCATGTTGTGTCTTCGTTCTCATTGGTTTTGAATAACTTCTTTATTTCTGCCTTCATTTTGTTGTTTATCCAGTCAACATTCAGGAGCCAGTTGTTCAGTTTCCATGAAGCTGTGCGGTTCTGGGTTGGTTTCTGAATTCTGAGTTCTAACTTGATTGCACTATGGTCTGAGAAGCTGTTTGTTATGATTTCAGTTGTTTTGCATTTGCTGAGCAGTGCTTTACTTCCAATTATGTGGTCAATTTTTGAGTAGGTGTGATGTGGTGCTGAGAAGAATGTATATTCTGTGGATTTGGGGTGGAGAGTTCTGTAAATGTCTATCAGGTTTGCTTGCTCCAGGTCTAAGTTCAAGCCCTGGATATCCTTGTTGATTTTCTGTCTGGTTGATCTGTCTAATATTGACAGTGGAGTGTTAAAGTCTCCCACTATTATTGTGTGGGAGTCTAAGTCTCTTTGTAAGTCGTTAAGAACTTGCCTTATGTATCTGGGTGCTCCTGCATTGGGTCCATATATGTTTAGGATCGTTAGCTCTTCTTGTTGTATCGATCCTTTTACCATTATGTAATGGCCTTCTTTGTCTCTTTTGATCTTTGTTGCTTTAAAGTCTATTTTATCACAGATGAGGATTGCAACTCCTGCTATCTTTTGCTCTCCATTTGCTTGGTAAATCTTCCTCCATCCCTTTATTTTGAGCCTTTGTGTATCCTTGCATGTGAGATGGGTTTCTTGGATACAGTACACTGCTGGGTTTTGGCTTTATATCCAATTTGCCAGTCTGTGTCTTTTGATTGGTGCATTTAGTCCATTTACATTTAGGGTTAATATTGTTATGTGTGAGTTTGACACTGCCATTTTGATGCTAGCTGGCTGTTTTGCCCGTTAGTTGTTGTAGATTCTTCATAATGTTGATGCTCTTTAGCATTTAGTGTGATTTTGGAATGGCTGGTACTGGTTGTTTCTTTCTATGTGTAGTGCCTCTTTCAGGAGCTCTTGTAAAGCAGAGCTGGTGGTGACAAATTCTCTGAGTGCTTGCTTGTTTGCAAAGGATTTTATTTTTCCTTCACTTCTGAAGCTCAGTTTGGCTGGATATGAAATTCTGGGTTGAAAGTTCTTTTCTTTAAGGATGTTGAATATTGGCCCCCACTCTCTTCTGGCTTGTAGAGTTTCAGCCGAGAGATCTGCTGTGAGTCTGATGGGCTTCCCTTTGTGGGTAACTCGACCTTTCTCTCTGGCTGCCCTTAGTATTTTCTCCTTTATTTCAACCTTGTTGAATCTGACGATTATGTGCCTTGGGGTTGCTCTTCTTGCGGAATATCTCTGTGGTGTTCTCTGTATTTCCTGCATTTGAGTGTTGGCCTGTCTTGTTAGGTGGGGGAAATTTTCCTGGATAATGTCCTGCAGAGCATTTTCCAGCTTGGATTCATTCTCTTCATCACATTCTGGTACGCCTATCAAACGTAGGTTAGGTCTCTTCACATAGTCCCACATTTCTTGGAGACTTTGTTTATTCCTTTTTGCTCTTTTTTCTCTGATCTTGGTTTCTCGTTTTATTTCATTGAGTTGAACCTCGACTTCTGATATTCTTTCTTCTGCTTGGTCAATTCGGCTATTGAAACTTGTGCATGTTTTGTGAAGTTCTCGTATTGTGTTTTTCAGCTCCTTTAATTCATTCATATTCCTCTCTAAGTTATCCATTCTTGTTATCATTTCCTCAAATCTTTTTTCAAATCTTTTTTCAAGGTTCTTAGTTTCTTTGCATTGATTTAAAACATGTTCTTTTAGCTCACAAAAGTTTCTCATTATCCACCTTCTGACGTCTAATTCCGTCATTTCGTCACAGTCATTCTCCGTCCAGCTTTGTTCCCTTGCTGGTGAGAAGTTTTGGTCCTTTCTAGGTGGCAAGGTGTTCTGGTTTCGGGTGTTTTCCTCCTTTTTGCGCTGGTTTCTTCCCATCTTTGTGGATTTATCCACCTGTCGTCTGTGTAGTTTCTGACTTTTTGATTGGATCTCTGAGTGGACACCCAGATTGTTGATGATGGAGTATTTTTGTTACTTGGTTTTCCTTCTACCATTCTAGCCCCTTCGCTGTATGACCGCTGAGGTCCACACCAGGCCCTGCTTGTCTGGGGTGCACCTGTAGCGGCTGTGGAACAGCGAGGGATGCTACCAGTTTCTTTTTCTGCTATCTTTGTCCCAGGATGATGTCTGCCGAATGTCAGTCTTATGGATATAGTGGGGTCAGGGAGTTGCTTGAGGAGAAAGTCTGTAGGAGCTCAAGTGCTGAGCTGTGAGCTCTGTTGTTCATTCAGGGCTGCTAGGCTGCTATGTTTAGTTCTGCTGCAACCTAACTTGTAAGAAAACCCCTTGTTTTTCCTCAGATGCTCTGTCTGGGGGGGGGGTTGGGGCTTTCCTTGTGAGTGTCTGCCTCACTGTCCTGCCCAACTAGGAGGCAGTCTAGTCACTTTTTGCCTGCCGAGGCTCCGCCCTGCTGGTGTGAGGTTCGCCCTTTTCCTGCGGGCTCCGCCCTTCTGCTGTGGTCTCCGCCCTGTTCCCTCGGGCTATGCCCTGCGGGCGGAGTCTCTCTGTTGTACCTGGTTGCCTCGGCAGCGGCAGGCTGCGTCAGCAATGGGCGTGTACCTCAGTAGGGGCTGATTGCCTCGGTAATGGCTGACGCCCCTCCCCCGCGGAGCTGCACTTTAAAAAAAAAAACCTATTCACCGGGAGCGTTTGGAATCGCCGTTTTGTTTGTCGCACTGCGCTCCCCCAAACGCTGAGTCCCTGGGATTTCCTGGGCTGGGTCACAGTTCAAGACCCGTTCAGTCTCAAGTTCAGCCCTCTCAGGTCTTAGTTTGCCGGTTCAACAGGGCACCCGTAACAGTGCGCTTTTGTATGGAGCGCTGTGGAGCGCCTCTGCGCTCCGGCGCGGGCCGGAGCCGCACCGGCTGCTGGCTACGCCAGCGGAGACTTCTGCCTGGCGTCCCACGTCTCTTTTATACCTGGGGATTTCCCCGTTCTGTGGGCAACTAAGATCCGTCTGGAAATGCTTCCCCGACTCACCCTCTCCGTGCGTCCAGCGAGAGCTTCAATCCTGGGTTGTTCTCACAGAGCCATCTTGAGTCCTCCCGTCCCTCTCTTTTCTTTTTAATCAATCTGGCTAGTGGTCTGTCTATTTTGTTGATCTTTTCAAAAAACCAGCTCTTGGATTTATTGATTTTTTGAAGGGTTTTTCGTGTCTCAATCTCCTTCAGTTCAGCTCTGATCATAGTTATTTCTTGTCTTCTGCTGGGTTTTGAGTTTTTTTGATCTTGCTCCTCTAGCTCTTTCAATATTGACGATAGGGTGTCAATTTTGGATCTCTCCATTCTCCTCATATGGGCACTTATTGCTATATACTTTCCTCTAGAGACTGCTTTAAATGTGTCCCAGAGGTTCTGGCATGTTGTGTCTTCGTTCTCATTGGTTTTGAAGAACTTCTTTATTTCTGACTTCATTTCATTGTTTACCCAGTCAACATTCAAGAGCCAGTTGTTCAGTTTCCATGAAGCTGTGCGGTTCTGGGTCGGTTTCTGTATTCTGAGTTCTAACTTGATTGCACTATGGTCTGAGAGGCTGTTTGTTATGATTTCAGTTGTTTTGCATTTGTTGAGCAGTGCTTTACTTCCAATTATGTGGTCAATTTTCGAGTAGGTGTGATGTGGTGCTGAGAAGAATGTATATTCTGTGGATTTGGGGTGGAGAGTTCTGTAAATGTCTATCAGGTTTGCTTGCTCCAGGTCTGAGTTCAAGCCCTGGATATCCTTGTTGATTTTCTGTCTGGTTGATCTGTCTAATATTGACAGTGGAGTGTTAAAGTCTCCCACTATTATTGTGTGGGAGTCTAAGTCTCTTTGTAAGTCGTTAAGAACTTGCCTTATGTATCTGGGTGCTCCTGCATTGGGTCCATATATGTTTAGGATCGTTAGCTCTTCTTGTTGTATCGATCCTTTTACCATTATGTAATGGCCTTCTTTGTCTCTTTTGATCTTTGTTGCTTTAAAGTCTATTTTATCAGAGATGAGAATTGCAACTCCTGCTTTTTTTTGCTCTCCATTTGCTTGGTAAATCTTCCTCCATCCCTTTATTTTGAGCCTTTGTGTATCCTTACATGTGAGATGGGTTTCCTGGATACAGGACACTGATGGGTTTTGGCTTTTTATCCTATTTGCCAGTCTGTGTCTTTTGATTGGTGCATTTAGTCCATTTTATTTAGGGTTAATATTGTTATGTGTGAATTTGATACTGTCATTTTGATGCTAAGTTGCTGTTTTGCCTGTTCGTTGTTGTAGATTCTTCATTATGTTGATGCTCTTTAACTTTTAGTGTGATTTTGGAATGGCTGGTACTGGTTGTTCCTTTCTATGTGTAGTGCCTCTTTTAGGAGCTCTTGTAAAGCAGGCCTGGTGGTGACAAAATCTCTGAGTACTTGCTTGTTCGCAAAGGATTTTATTTTTCCTTCACTTCTGAAGCTCAGTTTGGCTGGATATGAAATTCTGGGTTGAAAGTTCTTTTCTTTAAGGATGTTGAATATTGGCCCCCACTCTCTTCTGGCTTGTAGAGTTCCTGCCGAGAGATCTGCTGTGAGTCTGATGGTCTTCCCTTTGTGGGTAACTCGACCTTTCTCTCTGGCTGCCCTTAGTATTTTCTCCTTTATTTCACCCTTGTTGAATCTGACAATTATGTGCCTTGGGGTTGCTCTTTTTGCAGAATATCTTTGTGGTGTTCTCTGTATTTCCTGCATTTGAGTGTTGGCCTGTCTTGCTAGGTAGGGGAAGTTTTCCTGGATGATGTCCTGAGGAGTATTTTCCAGCCTGGATTCATTCTCTTCGTCCCCTTCTGGTACACCTATCAAATGTAGGTTAGGTCTCTTCACATAGTCCCACATTTCTTGGAGACTTTGTTCATTCCTTTTTGCGCTTTTTTCTCTAATCTTGGTTTCTCGTTTTATTTCATTGAGTTGGTCTTCGACTTCAGATATTCTTTCTTCTGCTTGGTCAATTCGGCTATTGAAACTTGTGCATGCTTTGCGAAGTTCTCGTATTGTGTTTTTCAGCTCCTTTAATTCATTCATATTCCTCTCTAAGTTATCCATTCTTGTTATCATTTCCTCATATCTTTTTTTAAGTTGTTTAGTTTCTTTGCATTGATTTAATACATGTTCTTTTAGCTCACAAAAGTTTCTCATTATCCACCTTCTGAAGTCTAATTCCGTCATTTCGTCACAGTCATTCTCCGTCCAGCTTTGCTCCCTTGCTGGTGAGGAGTTTTGGTCCTTTCTAGGAGGCGAGGTGTTCTGGTTTCGGGTGTTTTCCTCCTTTTTGTGCTGGTTTCTTCCCATCTTTGTGGGTTTATCCGCTTGTCGTCTGCATAGTTGCTGACTTTTTGATTGGGTCTCTGAGTGGACACCCAGATTGTTAATGATGAAGTATTTCTGTTACTTGGTTTTCCTTCTACCAGCCTAGCCCCTTCTCTGTACGACTGCTGAGGTCCACTCCAGGCCCTGCTCGTCTGGGGTGCACCTCTAGCAGCTGTGGCACAGTGAGGGATGCTACCCGTTTCTTTTTCTGCTATCTTTGTCCCAGGATGATGCCTGCCAAATGTCGGTCTTTTGGATATAGAGCGGTCAGGGAGCTGCTTGAGGAGACAATCTGTACTTTTTTGGAGCTCAAGTGCTGAGCTGTGAGCTCTGTTGTTCATTCAGGGCTGTTAGGCTGCTATGTTTGATTCTGCTGCAACAGAGCTCATTAAAAAAAACCCTTTTTTCTCAAATACTCTGGTTGGGGGGTTTGGGCTTTATTGTTCAATGTCTGATGAGGTGTCCTGCCCAGCTAGAAGGCAGACTAGCCTTCTGTTTGGCTGCCGAGGCTCCGCCCTGCTGTTGTGTGATTCGCCCTGTTCCTGCAGGCTCTGCTGTGGTCTCTGCCACGCCTTCGTTGTAGCGTGTTGCCTCGGCAATGGCAGGTGGCGTCAGCAGTGGGCGTGTATCTCAGTAGGGACGGGTTGCCTCAGCAACGGCTGGCTGCATCAGCAGTGGGTGTGTATCTCAGTTGGGGCGGGTTGCCTCGGTAGTGGTGGACGCCCCTCCCCCACAGAGCGTCTCGGACCATCTGCTCGGGATAGTTTGAAATCGCGGTTTTGTTCGTCCCACTGGGTATCCCAAACGATCTGTCCCTGCAATCCCCTGGGCTGGCCTACTGTCCAAGTCTCGTTTAGTCTCAAGTCCAGCCCTCTCAAGTCTCAGGTTGCCGGTTCAACAGGGCACCCGGACAAGCGCGCCCTGTGGGGATTGCTGGGTAGGGCCGGCCGCCGCCGCCCCGGCTGCCTGGCATCCCGTGTCTTTTTTATACTTGGGAGTTTCCCCGTTCTGTGGGCAACAAAGATCAGTCTGGAAATGCAGCTCCGACTCATCTGTTTGCAGACTCAACGAGAGCTCCAATCCTGGGTTGTTCTCACAGCGCCATCTTGAGTCCTCCCCCCTTCTCACGGTTTTTATGTTGTTTATAGCAAGCGGGTAGCGCTGTGTCGATCGAGGCCCGTCTCGAATTTTTGATCTCACTGTCCACTTGGCTCAATATTCCACTGTCATGGGATGACAGGTGTGATGCGCCAAGCCTAACCCAAGTTTTGTTTTCGTTCTAAAGATGAAAATTTCTTATGTTGGTCAGACGCTTCACGAACACGCATCCTCGAAAATTTTTTTGCGTTGGTCTTCGAAGCGCCTAAATGACAGTTTTATGTGGGCCACCATACCTGGCAGGACGAGTTTCATGTTAGCACTGAGGCCTTTTCAGGCTTCTATGTAGAGTTCCAATTTCTGTGCACGTGCTGCTAAAGCGAGCACATGCCATGCCCGGCTCATCTTTTTTCTTTTTTCGGTTATTGCGTTGGTGTTCGAAGCACCTAAATGACAGGTTACTGTGAGACACCGTACCTGGCAGGTCGAGTTTCATGATAGCGCTGAAGCCTATTCGTGCTTCTATGTAGAGTCCAAATTTCAGTGCACGTGCTGCCAAAGCAAGCACATGCCATGCCCGGCTCAGCTTTTTTCTTTCTTTCGATTATTGCGTTGGTCTTTGAAGTGCCTAAATGAGAGGTTACTGTAACCTACCGTACCTGGCAGGCCCAGTTTCAGGTTAGCACTGAGGCCTTTTCGAGCTTCTATGTAGAGTCCCAATTTCAGTTTATGTGCTGCCGAAACGAGCACATGCCGTGCCCGGCTCAGCTTTCTTCTTTCTCTCGGTTTCTTTGTTGTTTAAAGCAAGTGGGTAGCACTGTGTCGGTCGAGACCAGTCTCGAATTTGTGATCTCACTGTCCGGCCGGCTGGACATTCCACTGTCATGGGATGACAGGTGTGATGCGCCGAGCCTAACCCAAGATTTTTTTTATTCTGAAGACAGAAATTTTTATTGTTGGTCGGGCGGGTCTCGAACACGCATCCTCGAAATATTTTTTGCTTTGGTCTTCGAAGTGCCTAAATTACAGGTTCTGGTGAGCCACCGTACCTGGCAGGCCGAGTTTCATGTTAGTGCTGAGGCATTTTTGGGCTTCTATCTAGAGTCCCAATTTCAGGGTACGTGCTGCCGAAGCGAGCACATGCCATGCCCAGCTCAGCTTTTCTAATTCTCGCGGTTTTTATGTTGTTTATAGCAAGCGGGTAGCGCTGTGTCGGTCGAGGCCTGTCTCGAATGTTTGATCTCACTGTCCACTTGGCTCGACATTCCACTGTCATGGGATGACAGGTGTGATGCGCCGAGCCTAACCCAAGTTTTGTTTTCGTTCTGAAGATGAAAATTTCCCATATTGGTTGGGCGCGTAACGAACACTCATCCTCAAAAATTTTTCTGCGTTGGTCTTCGAAGCGCCTAAATGACAGTTTTATGTGGGCCACCGTACCTGGCAGGACGAGTTTTATGTTAGCGCTGAGGCCTTTTCGGGCTTCTATGTAGAGTCCCAATTTCTGTGTATGTGCTGCCAAAGCGAGCACATGCCGTGCCTGGCTCAGCTTTTTTATTTCTCTTGGATTTTATGTTGTTTATAGCAAGTGGGTAGCACTGTGTTGGTCGAGGCCAGTGTCGTATTTGTGATCTCACTGTCCACCCAGTTTGACATTCCACTGTCATGGCATTACAGGAGTGATGCGCCAAGCCTAACCCAGGTTTTGTTTTCATTCTGAAGACGGAAATTTTCCACGTTGGTCAGGCGGGTCTCGAACACGCATCCTCGAAATTTCTATTGCATTGGAATTCGAAGCGCCTAAATGACAGGTTCCTGTGAGCCACCGTAGCTGTCAGGCCGAGTTTCATGTTAGCGCTGAGGCCTTTTCAAGCTTCTATGTAGAGTCTTAATTTCAATGTATGTTCTGCCGAAGCGAGCACATGCCGTGCCTGGCCCAGCTTTTTATTTCTCTCGGTTTTCATGTTGTTTATAGCAAGCAAGTAGCACTGTGTCAGTCGAGGCCAGTCTCGTATTTGGGATCTCACTGTCCACCCAGCTCGACATTCAACTGTCATGGGATGACAGGTGTGATGTGCCGAGCCTATCCCAAGTATTGTTTCCATTCTGAAGATGAAAATTTCCCATGTTGGTTGGGCGGGTATCGAACACGGATTCCCAAAATGTTTTCTGCATTGGTTACTGAGTCCCTAAATGATAGGTTCCTGTGAGCCACGGTACCTGGCAGGCCGAGTTTCATGTTAGTGCTGAGGCCTTTCCGGGCTTTCATGTAGAGTCCTAATTTCAGTGTATGTGCTGCTGAAACGAGCACATGCCGTACCCAGCTACGTTTTTTTTTTCTTTCGGTTATTTCGTTGGTCTTCTAAGCGCCTAAATGACAGGTTACTGTGAGTTGCCGTACCTGGCAGGCCGAGTTTCATGTTAGCACTGAGGCCTTTTTGGGCTTCTATGTAGAGTACCAATTTTAGTGTATGTGCTGTCGAAGCGAGCACATGCCGTGCCGGTCTCAGCTTTTTTATTTCTCTCGGTTTTTATGTTGCTTAGAGCAAGCAGGTAGTGCTGTGTCCGTCGAGGCCTGTCTCGAATTTGTGATCTCACTGTCCGCCCAGCTCGACATTCCACTGTCATGGGATGACAGGTGTGATGCACCAGCATAACCCAAGTGTTGTTTTTGTTCTGAAGAAGGAAATTTCCCATGTTGGTTGGGCGGGTCTCGAACACGCATCCTCGAAAATTATTTGCGTTGGTGTTCGAAGTGCCTAAATGACAGGTTCCTGTGAGCCACTGTACCTGGCAGGCTGAGTTTCAGGTTAGCGCTGAGGTTTTTTCGGGCTTCTATGTAGAGTCCCAATTTCAGTGTATGTGCTGCCGAAGCGAGCACATGCCGTGCCAGGCTCAGCTTTTTTTTTTCTTTCGGTTATTGCATTGGTCTTCCTAGCGACTGAATGACAGGTTACTGTGAGCCATTGTACCTGGCAGGCCGAGTTTCATGTTAGTGCTGAGGCCTTTTCGGGCTTTTATGTAGAGTCCCAATTTCAGTGTACATGCTGCCGAAGCAAGCACATGCCCTACCCGGCTCAGCTTTTTTATTTCTTTCAGTTTTTATGTTGTTTATAGCAAGCGGGTAGCACTGTGTCGGTCGAGGCCAGTCTCGAATTTATAATCTCACTCTCCGCATGGCTGGACATTCCACTGTCATGGGATTACAGGTGTGACTCTCTGAGCCTAACCCACGTTTTGTTAACGCTCTGAAGATGGAAATTTTCTAGGGTGGTCAGGTGGGTCTCGAACACGCATCCAAGAATTTTTTTTTTGTTGGTCTTCGAACCGCCTAAATGACAGGTTCCTGTGAGCCGCCGTACCTTGCAGGCCGAGTTTCTTGTTAGCGCTGAGGCCTCTTCAGGCTTCTATGTAGCGTCCCAATTTCAGTGTATGTGCTGCCGAAACGAGCACATGCCATGCCCGGCTCAGCTTTATTTCTTTCGGTTTTAATGTTGTTTATAGCAAGCGGGTAGTGCTGTGTCGTTCAAGGCCAGTCTCGTATTTGTGATCTTACTGTCTGCCCGGCTTGACATTTTGATGTCATGGGATTACAGGAGTGATGCGCCGAGCCCATCCCATGTTTTGTTTCCGTTCTGAAGACGGACATTTCCCACGTTGGTCGGGTGGGTCACGAACAGGCATTTTCAAAATTTTTGTTGCGATCGTCTTCAAAGACCCTAAATGACAGGTTCCTGTGAGCCACCGTACGTGGCAGGCCGAGTTTTATGTTAGCGCTGAGGCCTTTTCAGGCTCCTATATAGGGTCCCAATTTCAGTGTATGTGCTGCCAAAGCGAGCACATACCGTGTCCGGCTCAGCTTTCTTATTTCTTTTGGTTTTAATGTTGTTTATAGCAAGCGGATTGCACTGTGTCGGTCGAGGCCAGTTCGGAATTTGGGATCTCACTCTCCGCCCGGCTTGACATTCCGCTGTCATGGAATTACAAATGTGATGCGCCGAGCCTAATTCAAGTTTTGCTTTCGTTCTGAAGACGGACATTTCCCTCGTTTCTCGGGCGGGTCACGAACAAGCATCCTCAAAATTTTTTTTGCCTTGGTCTTCAAAGCACCTAAATGACAGGTTCCTGTGAGGCACCGTAGCTGGCAGGCCAAGGTTCATGTTAGCGCTGAGGCCTTTTTGGGCTCCTATGTAGAGTCCCAATTTCTGTGTATGTGCTGCCAAAGTGAGCACATGCCGTGCCCAGCTCAGCTTTATTATTTCTTTCGGTTATTTTGTTTATAGCAAGCGGGTAGCGCTGTGTCAATCGAGGCCCATCTCGAATTTGGGATCTCCCTGTCCGCCCGGCTCAACATTCAAATGTCATGGAATTAGAGGTGTGATGTGCCGAGCCCAACCCAAGTTTTGTGTCCATTCTGAAGACGGACATTTCCCACGTTAGTCGGGCGGGTCATTAACAGGCATTTTCGAAATTTTATTTGCGTTGGTTTTAAAAGCGCCAAAATGACAGGTTCCTGTGAGCCATCGTACATGGCAGGCCGAGTTTCACGGTAGCACTGAGGCCTTTTTGGGCTCCTATGTAGAGTCCCAATTTCAGCATTCGTGCTGCAAAAGCAAGCACATGCCGTGCCAAACTCAGCTTTATTATTTCTTTCGGGTCTTATGTTGTTTATAGCAAGCAGGTAGTGCTGTGTTGGTCAAGGCCAGTCCCGAATTTGAGATCTCACTGGTAGCCAGGCTCGACATTCCGCTGTCATGGTATTACAGGTGTGGTGTGCCGAGCCTAACACAAGTTTCATTTACGATTTTAAGACGGCCATTTTCCACATTGGTCATGTGTGCCACGAACAGGCATCCTTGAAATTCTTTTTGCGTTGGTCTTCAAAGTGCCTAAATGACAGGTTCCTGTGAGCCACCATGCATTGCAGGCTGAGTTTCATGTTAGCGCTGAGGCCTTTTCGGGCTCCTATGTAGAGTCCCAATTTTAGTGTACGTGCTTTCGAAACGAGCACATGCCACCTCTGGCTCAGCTTTATTATTTCTTTCGGTTTTTATGTTGTTAAGAGCAAGCGGGTAGCGCTCTGTCGGTCGAGGACAGTGTCGAATTTGGGATCTACCTGTCCGCCTGGCTCGATATTCTGCTGTCATGGGATTACCACTGTGATGGGCCGAGCCTAACCCAAGTTTTGTTTTTGTTCTGATGGCGGATATTTCCCACGTTGGTCAAGCATGTCACGAACAGGCATCCTCGATATTTTTTTTCGTTGGTTTTCAAAGCGCCTAAATGAAAGGTTACTGTGAGCCACCGTACCTGGAAGGCCGAGTTTTAAGTTAGCGCCGAGGCCTTTTTGCGCTCCTAAGTAGAGTACCAATTTCAGTGTACGTGCTGCCGAAGCGAGCACATGTTGTGCCCGGCTCAGCTTTACTATTTCTTTCGGTTTTTATGTTGTTTATAGCAAGCGGGTAGCGCTGTGTCAGTCAAGGCCAGTCTCGAATTTACGATCTCACTCTCCACCCGGCTAGACATTCCACTGTCATGGGATTACATGTGTGATGCTCTGAGCCTACCCCAAGTTTTGTTTTTGTTCTGAAGACGGACATTACCCACATTGGTCGGGCGGGTCCCAAACAGGCCTCCTTGAAATATTTTTTGCTTTGGACTTCAAAGCACCTAAATTATGGGTTCCTGTGAGCCACCGTACCTGGCAGGCCGAGTTTCATGTTAGCGCTGAGGCCTTTTTGGGTCCAATGTAGATTCCCAATTTCAGTGCACGTGCTGCCAAAGTGAGCACATGTTGCACCCTGCTCAGCTTTATTATTTCTTTCGGTTTTTATGTTGTTTATAACAAGCGGGTAGCGCTGTGTCGGTTGAGACCAGTCTCGAATTTGGGATCTCACTTTCCTCCCAGCTCGACATTCCGCTGTCATGGGATTAGAGGTGTGATGCGTCGAGCCTAACTTAAGTTTTGCTTCTGTTCTGAAGACGGAGATTTTCCACGGCGGTCTGGCGGGTCACAAACAGGCATCCTCGAAATATTTTTTGCCTTGGTCTTCACAGGGCCTAAATGACAGGTTCCTGTGAGTCTCCGTACCTGGCAGGCCGAGTTTCATGTTAGCGCTGAGGTTTTTTCGAGCTCCTATGTTGAGTCCCAATTTCAGTGTACATGCTGCCGAAGCGAGCACATGCCGCGCCCACTAAGGTTTATTATTTCTTTCAGTTTTTATGTTGTTTATACCAAGCAGGTAGCACTGTGTCGGTGGAGGCCAGTCTCGAATTTGGGATCTCACTGCCAGCCCGGCTCGACATACCGTTGTCATGGGATTGCAGGTGTGATGCCCCGAGCCTAACCCAAGTTCTGTTACCGTGCTGAACACGGACATTTCCCACGTTGGTCGGGCGGGTCACGAACAGGCATTTTCGAAATGTTTTTTGCATTGGGTCTTCAAAGCACCTAAATGACAGGTTCCTGTGAGCCATTGTACCTGGCAAGCCGAGATTCATGTTAGTGCTGTGGCCTTTTCAGGCTCCTATGTAGAGTCCCAATCTCAGTGTACATGCTGCCAAAGCGAGCACATGCCATGCCCAGCTCAGCTTTATTATTTCTTTAAGTTTTTATGTTGTTTATCGCAACCGGGTAGCACAGTGTCGGTGGAGGCCAGTCTCGAATTTGGGATCTCACTGCCAGCCCGGCTCGACATACCGTTGTCATGGGATTGCAGGTGTGATGCCCCGAGCCTAACCCAAGTTCTGTTACCGTGCTGAACACGGACATTTCCCACGTTGGTCGGGCGGGTCACGAACAGGCATCCTCGAAATGTTTTTTGCGTTGGTCTTCAAAGAGCCTAAATGACAGGTTCCTGTGAGCAACCGTACCTGGCAGGCCGAGTTTCATGTAAGCGCTGAGGCCTTTTTGGGTTCCTATGTAGAGTTTCAATTTCAGTGTACGTGCTGGCGAAACGAGCACATGCCATGCTCAGCTCAGCATTATTATTTCTCTCGGTTTTTATATTGTTTAAACCAAGTGGGTAGCGCTGTGTTGGTCGAGGCCAGTCTCGAATTTGGGATCTCACTTTTTGCCCGGCTCAACATTCCGGTGTCATGGGATTAAATATGTGATGCGCTGAGCCTATCTCAGTTTTGTTTCCATTCTGAAGACGGACATTTTCCACGTTGGTCCAGCGGGTCACGCACAGGCATCCTCGAAATACTTTTTGCATTGGTCTTCAAAGCGCCTAAATGACACATTCCTGTGAGCCACCATACCTGGCAGGCTGAGATTCATCTTAGCGCTAAGGCCCTTTCAGACTCCTAAGTAGAATCCAAATTTCAGTGTACGTGCTGCCAAAGCGAGCACATGCTGTGCCCGGGTCACCTTTATTATTTCTTTCCGTTTTTATGTTGTTCATAGCTAGCGGGTAGCGCTGTGTCAGTCGAATCCAGTCTTGAATTTGGGATCTCACTGTCCGCCCGGATCGACATTCTGCTGTCATGGGATTACAGGCGTGATGCGCCGAGCCTGACCCAACTTTTTTTCGTTCTGAAGACGGACATTTCCCACGTTGGTCAAGTGGGTCATGAACAGGCGTCCTCGAAATTTTTTTCCGTTGGTCTTCAAAGCACCTAAATGACAGGTTCCTGTGAAACACCGTACCTGGCAGGCCGAGTTTCATGTTAGCGCTGAGTCATTTTCACGCTTCCATGTAGAGTCCCAATTTCAGTGTACATGCTGCCAAAGCGAGCACATGCCGTGCTCAGCTCAGCTTTATTATTTCTTTCGGGTTTCATGTTGTTTATAGCAAGCAGGTAGCGCTGTGTCGGTCGAGGCCAGTCTCGAATTTGGGATCTCACTGTCCGCCCGGCTCAATATTCCACTGTCATGGGATTACAGGTGTGATGTGCTGAGCCTAACCCAAGTTTGTTTCCGTTCTAAAGACGAACATTTTCCACGTTGGTCAGGCGGGTCATGAACAGGCATCCTCGAAATCTTTCCTGCCTTGGTCTTCAAAGTGCCTAAATGACAGGTTCCTGTGAGCCACCGTACCTGGCAGTCCGAGTTTCATGTTAGCACTGAGGCCTTTTCGGGCTCCTATGTACAGTCCCAATTTCAGTGTACATGCTACCGAAGCGAGCACATGCCATTCCTGGCTCTGCTTTATTATGTTTTTTGGTTTTTATGTTATTTATAGCATGCGGGTAGCACTATGTCAGTCGATGCCAGTCTCAAATTTGGGATCTCCCTGTCCACCCGGCTCGACATTTTGTTGTCATGGGATTACAGGTGTGATGCGCCGAGCCTAACCCAAGTTTTGTTTCCTTTCTGAACACGGACATTTCTCACGTTGGTTGGGCGGGTCACAAACAGGCATCCTCGAAATTTTTTGCGTTGGTCTTCAAAGCACCTAAATGACAGATTTCTGTGAGTCACTGTACCTGGCGGCCGAGTTTCATGTTAGGGCTTAGGCTTCTTTGGGCTCTTATGTAGAGCCCCAATTTCAGTGTACCTGCTGCCGAGTGAGAACATGTCGTGCCCGGCTCAGCTTTATTATTTCTTTCGGTTTTTATATTGTTTATCGCAAGCGGGTAGTGCTGTGTCGGTCGAGGCCAGTCTCGAATTTGGGATCTCACTGTTTGCCCCGCTCAATATTCCGCTGTGATGGGATTACAGGTGTGATGCGCCGATCCTATCCCAAGTTTTGCTTCCGTTCTTAAGACGGACATTCTCCACGTTGGTCGGGCAGGTCACGAACAAGCATTCTCGAAATTTTTTTTGCGTTAGTCTTCAAAAGACCTAAATTACAGGTTCATGTGAGCCACCGTACCTGGGAGGCCGAGTTTCATGTTAGCACTGAGGTTTTTTCGGGCTCCTATGTAGAGTCCCAATTTCAGTGTACGTGCTGCTGAAGAGAGCACATGCCATGCCCGGCTCAGCTTTATTATTTCTTTCGGTATTTATGTTGTTTATAGCAAGCGAGTAGCGCTGTGTAGGTCGAGGCCAGTCTCGAATTTGGGATTTCTTGGTCCGCCCAGCATGACATTCCACTGTAATGGGACTACAGGTGTGATGCGCTGAGCCTAACCCAAGTTTTGTTTTTGTTCTGAAGACGGACATTTCCCACGTTGGTCAGGCGGGTCATGAACAGGCATCCTCGAAATGTTTTTTGCGTTGGTCTTCAAAGTGCCTAAATGACAGGTTCCTTTGAGCCACCTTGGATGGCAGGCCGAGATTCATGTCAGCGCTGAGGCCTTTTCGGGCTCCTATGTAGAGTTTCAATTTCAGTGTACATGCTGCCAAAGCGAGCACATGCCGTGCCCGGCTCCGCTTTATTATTTCTTTCGGTTTATATGTTGTTTATAGCAGGCTGGTAGCGCTTTGACGATCGAGGCCAGTCTCGAATTTGGAATCTCCCTGTCCACCTGGCTCGACCTTCTGCTGTCATGGGATTACTTGTGCGATGCGCCAAGCCTGACCCACGTTTTGTTTTCGTTCTGAAGACAGATATTTCCCATGTTGGTTGGGTGTGTCACAAAAAGGCATTCTCGAAATGTTTTTTGCGTTGGTCTTCAAAGCGCCTAAATGACAGGTTCCTGTGAGCAACCGTACCTGGCAGGCTGAGTTTCATGTTAGCGCTGAAGCCTTTTTGGGCTCCTATGTAGATTTCCAATTTCAGTGTAAATGCTGCCAAAGCGAGCACATGCTGTGCCCGGCTCAGCTTTATTATTTCTTTCGGTTTTAATATTCTTTATAGCAAGCAGGTAGCACTGTGTCAATCGAGGCCAGTCTCGAATTTGGAATCTCACTGTCCGCCCGGCTTGACATTCCACTGTCATAGGATTACAGGTGTGATGCGCCGAGTGTAACCCAAGTTTTGTTTCCGTTCTGAAGACAGACATTTCCCACGTTGGTCGGGTGGCACATGAACAGGCATCTTTGATATTATTTATGTGGTCTTTAAAGCGCCTAAATGACCGGTTCCTGTGAGTCACCGTACCTGGCAGGCCAAGTTTCATGTTAGCGCTGAGGCCTTTTCGGGCTCCTATGTAGAGTCCCAATTTCAGTGTACATGCTGCCGAAGAGAGCACATGCCCACCTGGCTCTGCTTTATTATTTCTTTTGGTTTATATGTTGTTTATAGCAGACCGGTAGTGCTGTGACGGTCGAGGCCAGTCTCAAATTTGGGATATCACTGTCAGCCCGGCACGACATTTAGCTGTCATGGGATTAAAGGTGTGATGCACCAAGCCTAACCCAAGTTTTGTTTCCGTTCTGAATACGGACATTTCCCAAGTTGGTCGGGCGGGTCACGAACAAGCATCCTCGAAATTTTTTGTGTTGGTCTTCAAAGCGCCAAAATGACTGGTTTTGGTTAGCCACCATACCTGGCAGGCCGAGTTCCATGTTAGCACTGAGGCCTTTTCGGGCTCCTATGTAGAGTCCCAGTTTCAGTGTATGTGCTGCCAAAGTGAGCACATGCCGCACCCAGCTCAGCTTTTTATTTCTTTCAGTTTTGATGTTGCTTAGCAAGCGGGTAGCGCTGTGTCAGTCGAGGCAAGTCTCGAATTTGGGATCTCACTGTCTGCCAGGCTTGACATTTTGTTGTCATGGGATTACAGGTGTGATGTGCCGAGCCTAACCCAAGATTTGTTTTCGTTCTGAAGATGGACATTTCCCACGTTCATCGGGCAGGTCACGAACAGGCATCCTCAAAATTTTTTTTGCGTTGGTCTTCAAAGCGCCTAAATGACAGGTTCCTGTGAGCCACCGTACCTGGCAGGCCGAGTTTAATGTTAGCACTAAGGCCTTTTTGGGCTCCTATGTAGAGTCCCAATTTCAGTGTACGTGCTGCCGAAACGAGCACATGCCCGCCCGGCTCAGATTTATTTATTTCGGTTTTTATGTTGTTTATAGCAAGCGGATAGCGATGCGTCAGTCGAGGCCAGTCTCGAATTTGGGATCTCACTGTCCACCCGGCTCGACATTCTGCTGTCATGCAATTATAGGTGTGATGCGCCAAGCCTAACCCAGGTTTTGTTTCCGTTCTGAAGACGGACATTTCCCACGTTGGTTGAGTGGGTAACGAACAGGCATCATTGAATTTTTTTTTGCGTTGGTCTTCAAAGCGCCTAAATGACAGGTTTCTGTGAGCCATTGTACCTGGCAGGCCGAGTTTCATGTTAGCACTGAGGCCTTTTCAGGCTCCTATGTAGAGTTCCAATTTCAGTGTACGTGCTGCCAAAGGGAGCACATGCCGTGCCCGGCTCAGCTTTTTCATTTCTTTCAGATTTTATGTCATTTATAGCAAGCCGGTAACACTGTGTCAGTTGAGGCCAGTCTCGAATTTGTGATCTCACCTTCTGCCCGGCTCGACATTCCACTGTCATGAAATTACAGGAATGATGCCTTGAGCCTAACCCAAGTTTTGTTTCCATTCTGAAGACAGAAATTTCCCATGTTGTTTGGGCAGGTCTCGAACACGCATCCTCGAAATTTTTTTTGCGTTGGTCTTCGAAGCACCTAAATGACAGGTTTCTGTGAGTCACCGCACCTGGAAGGCCGAGTTTCATGTTAGTGCTGATGTTTTTTCGGGCTTCTATGTAGAGTCCCAATTTCAGTGTATATGCTGCCGAAGCGAGCACATGCCATGCCCAGCTCAACTTCTTTCTTTCTTTCAGTTATTGCATTGGTCTTCGAAGCGCCTATATGACAGGTTCCTGTGAGCCACTGTACCTGGGAGGCCGAGTTTCATGTTAGCGCTGAGGCCTTTTTGGGCTTCTACGTAGAGTCCCAAATTCCGTGTACAGGCTGCCGAAGCGAGCACATGCCGTGCCCGTCGTCTCAGCTTTTTTATTTCTCTTGTTTTTTATGTTGTTTATAGCAAGTGGGTAGCGCTGTGTCAATTGAGGCCAGTCTCGAATTTGTGATCGCACTTCTTGCCCGGCTCGACATTCCACTGTCATGGGATTACAGGTGTGATGTGCCGAGTGTAACCCAAGTTTTGTTTTTGTTCTGAAGACGGAAATTTCCCATGTTGGTCGGGCGATTCTCGAACACACATCTTCGAATTTTTTTTGCATTGGTCTTCGAAGCGCCTAAATGTCAGGTTCCTGTGAGCCACCGTACATGGCAGGCCGAGTTTCATGTTAGCACTGAGGCCTTTTCGGGCTTCTATGTAGAGTCCCAATTAGTGTACATGCTGCCGAAGCAACCACATGCCATGCGTGGCTCAGCTTTTTTATTTCTTTTGGTCTTTATGTTGTTTATAGCAAGCGGGTAGCACTGTGTCAGTCGAGGCCTGTCTCGAATTTGTGATCTCACTGTTCACCCACGTTGACATTCCACTGTCATGGAATGACAGGTGTGATGCGCTGAGAATAACCCAAGTTTTGTTTCCGTTCTAAAGATGGAAATTTGCCATGTTGGTCAGGCGGGTCTCGAACACGCATCCTCTAAATTTTTTTGCGTTGGTCTTCGAAGCGCCTAAATGACAGGTTACTGTAGATATCGTACCAGGCAGGCCGAGTTTCATGTTAGCGCGGAGGCCTCTTCGGGCTTCTATGTAGAGTTTCAATTTCAGTGTACGTGCTGCCAAAGCGAGCACATGCCGTGCCCGGCTCAGCTTTTTTATTTCTCATGGTTCTTATGTTGTTTATAGCAAGTGGGTAGCGCTGTGTTTGTCGAGGCCAGTCTCGAATTTGTGATCTCACTGTTTGTCCGGCTCGACATTCCACTGTTAAGGGATGACAGGTGTGATGCGCAGAGCTTAACCCAAGTTTTGTTTCTGTTCTGAATACGGAAATTTCCCCTGTTGGTCGGGCGAGTCTCGAACACGCATCTTCGAAATTTTTTTTCTGTTCGTCTTCGAAACTCGGCCTCCCAGGTACGGTGGCTGTCAGGAACCTGTCATTTAGGCGCTTCGAAGACCAACACAATAACCGAAAGAAAGAAAAAAGCTGAGCCCGGCACGGCAGGTACTTGCTTCGGCAGCACGTACACTGAAATTGGGACTCTACATAGAAGCCCGAAAAGGCCTCAGCGCTAACATGAAACTCGGCCTGCCACATACAATGGCTCAGAGGAACCTGTCATTTTGGCACTTCGAAGACCAACGCAAAAGAAATTTCGAGGATGCATGTTCGAGGCTTGCTCGACCAACATGGGAAATTTTTGTCTTCAGAACGGAAATAAAACTTGGGTTAGGCTCGGCGCATCACACCTGTAATTTCATGACAGTGGAATGTCGAGCCAGGCGGACAGTGAGATCACAAATTCGAGACTGGTTTTGACCTACACAGCCCTAATCTCTTGCTATAAACAACATAAAAACCTAAAAAAATTAAAACCTGAGCGAGGCACGGCATGTACTTGCATCGGCAGTACGTACACTGAATTTGAAACTCTACATGGAAGCCTGAAAAGGCCTCAGTGCTAACATGAAACTCGGCCTGCCAGGTACGGTAACTAACAGGAACCTGTCATTTAGGCACTTCGAAGACCAAGGCTCAAAAAATTTTGAAAATGCGTGTTCGAGACCCGCCCGTCCAACATAAAAAATTTCCGTCTTTAGAACGGAAACAAAACTTGGGTTAGGCTCGGCGCATCACACCAGTTTCCACTGTGTGTAACCAGTATGAAGTGTAAAGTTCACATTGTGTGGTAACCGCTGTGAAGTGTACAGTTCCCACTGTGTGTAACCATTGTAAAGTGTACCATTCCCATTGTGCGGTGACAATTGTTAAGTGTACAGTTCCCATTGTGTGTAACCATTGTGAAGTGTACTGTTCCCATTGTGTGGTAACCATGGTGAAGTTTACAGTTCCCATTGTGTGGTGACCACTGTGAAGTGTAGAGTTACCACTGTGTGTAATCATTGTGAAGTGTCAATTTTTAATGTGTTTAACCATTGTAAAGTGTACAGTTCCCATTGTGTTGTAACCATTCTGAAGCGTACGGTTCCCCTTGTGTGTAACCACTGTGATGTGTACAATTACCATTGTGTTGTAACCGCTGTGAAGTTTACAGTTTCCAGTGTGTGATAACCATTGTGAAGTGTACATTTCCCCTAGTGTGTAACCATTGTGAAGTGTACAGTTACCATTGTGTGCTAACCGCTGCAAAGTGTACAATTCCAATTGTGTGGTAATCGTTGTGAAGTATAGAGTTATCATTGTGTGGTAACCATTGTGCAGTGTACAGTTCCCATTGTGTGTAACCATTGTGCAGTGTACAGTTCACATTGTGTGGTAACCATGGTGATGTGTACAGTTCTTATTGTGCTGTAACCGCTTTGAAGAGTACAGTTAGCATTGTGTGGTAACCAATGGGAAGTGTAGAGTTTGCATTGTGTGGAAAACATTGTGAAGTGTACAGTTATCATTGTGCGGTTACCGCTGTGAAGTGTAGAGTTTCCATTGTGTGTAACCATTTTGAAGTGTAAAGTTCCCATTGTGTGGTAACCATTGTGAAGTGTACAGTTGCCATGATGTGGTAACAATTGTTACGTGTACAGTTCTTATTGTGCGCTAACATTGTGAAGTGTAAAGTTACCATTGTGTGGTAACCGTTGTGAAGTGTACAGGTCCTATGCTGTAGTAACCATTGTGAAGTGTACAGTTACAATTTTGTGGAAATCATTGTGAAGTGTACAGTTCCCATTGTGTGTAACCATTTTGAAGTGTACGGTTTCCATTCTGTTGTAACCATGGTGAAGTGTATAGTTCCCATTGTGTGGTTACCGCTCTGAAGGGTAGAGTTACCATTGTGTGTAACCATTGTGAAGTGTACAGTTCCCATTGTGTTTAACCATTGTGAAATGTACAGTTTCCATTGTGTTGTAACCATCCTGAAGTGTACAGTTTTCTTTGTGGGTAACCACTGTGATGTGTAAAGTTACCATTGTGTGGTAACCGCTGTGAAGTGTAGAGTTACCATTGTGTGTTAACCATTGTAAAGTGTTCAGTTCTCATAGTGTGTAACAATTGTGAATTGCACAGTTATTATTGTGTGTAACCATTGTGAAGTGTACAGTTCCCATTGTGTTTACCCATTTCGAAGTGTACAGTTCCCATTCTGTTGTAACCATCCTGAAGTGTACAGTTCCCCTGGTGTGTAACCACTGTGATGTGTACAGTTACCATTGTGTGGTAACCGCTGTGAAGTGTACTGTTACCATTGTGTGATAACCATTGTAAAGTGTAAAGTTTCCATTCTGTGGTAACCATGAAGAAGTGTACAGTTACCATTGTGTAGTAACCATTGTGAAGTGTACAGTTAACATTGTGTTCTAACCGCTGCAGAGTATACAGTTCCCATTGTGTGGTAACCGTTGTGATGTGTACAGTTACTACTGTGTGGTAACCATTGTGAAGTGTACAGTTCCCATTGTGTGGTAACCATTGTGAAGTGCACAGTTCCCATTGTGTGGCAACTGGTGTAAATTGTACAGTTCCCATTGTGCATAACCATTGTTAAGACTACAGTTTCCATTTTGTCGTAAATATTGTGAAGTGTCCAGTTCATATTGTGTGTAACCATTGAGAAGTATAGAGTTCCCATTGTGTGGTAATCATTGTGAAGTGTACTGTTCCCATTGTGTGGTGACCATTGTGAAGTGTCCAGTTACTACTCTGTGTAACCATTGTGAAGTGTATAGTTACCATTGTGTTTTAACTGTTATGAAGTGTACAGTTTCCATTGTGTGGTAACCATTGTGAAGTGTACACTTCCCATTGTGTAGTAACCATTGTGAAGTTTACAGTTACCGTTTTGTGGTAACGGCTGTGAAGGGTACAGTTACCATACTGTGGTAACCATTGTGAAGTGTACTGTTACCATTGTGTGATAACCATTGTAAAGTGTAAAGTTTCCATTCTGTGGTAACCATGAAGAAGTGTACAGTTACCATTGTGTAGTAACCATTGTGAAGTGTACAGTTAACATTGTGTTCTAACCGCTGCAGAGTATACAGTTCCCATTGTGTGGTAACCGTTGTGATGTGTACAGTTACTACTGTGTGGTAACCATTGTGAAGTGTACAGTTCCCATAGTGTTGTAACCACTGTGAAGTGTACAGTTCCCATTTTGTGGGAACCATTGTGAAGTGTACAGTTTCCATTGTGTGGTAACCACGGTGAAGTGTACAATTCCCATTGTGTGGTAACAGTTGTGAAGTGTACAGTGACCATTGAGTGTAACCATTGTGAAGTGTAAAGTTCCCATTTTATGTAACCATTGTGAAGTGTGCAGTTCCCATTGTGTGGTAACAATTTTGAAGGCTAGAGTTCCCATTGGGTGTATTACTGTGAAGTGTACAGTTACCATTGTGTGGTAACTGCTGTGAAGTGTACAGTTACCATTATGTGGTAACCATTGTAAAGTGTACAGTTCTTATTGTGTGGAACCATTGTGAAGTGTAAAGTTACCATTGTGTAGTAACCACTGTAAAGTGTACAGTTACCATTTTGTGGTAACGATTGTTAAGTGTAGAGTTCTTATTGTGTTTAACCATTGGGAAGTGTACAGTTCCCATTGTGTGGTAATCATTGTAAATTGTACAGTTCCCATTGTGTGTAATCATTGTGAAATGTACAATTCCAAATGTGTGGTAACCATGGTGCAGTGTACAGTTACCATTGTATGGTAACGGCTGGGAAGTGTACAGTTTCAATTGTGTGGTAGCCATTGTGAAGTGTACATTTCCCATTGTGTGGTAAGCATTGTGAAGGGTATAGTTCCCATTGTGTGGGAACTATGGTGAAATGTACAGTTCCCATTGTGTGGTAACCACTGTGAAGTGTACAGTTCCCATTGTGTGTAACCATTGTGAAGTTTACAGTTTTCATTGTGTGGTAACCATTGGGAAGTGAAGAGTTACCATTGTGTGGTAACCATGGTGAAGCATACAGTTTCCATTGGGTGTAACCATTGTACAGTGCACAGTTCCCATTGTTTTGTAACCATTGTGAGGTGTACAGTTTCCATTGTGCACAACCACTGTGAAGTGTACAGTTACCATTTTGTGGTGACCATTGTGAAGTGTACAGTTCATATTGTGTGTAACCATTGGGAACTGTATAGTTCCCATAGTGTGGTAACCATTGTGAAGTGTACAGTTCCCATTTTGTGTAACCATTGTGAAGTGCACAGTTACCATTTTGTGTAGCCATTGTGAAGTGTACAGTTCCCATTTTGTGGAACCATTGTGAAGTGTACAGTTTTAATTGTGTGGTAAACATTGTGAAGTGTACAGTTCCCATTTTGTGGTAACCATTGTGAAGTGTACAGTTACCACTGTGTGGCAAACATTTTGAAGTGTACAGTTTCCGTGGTGTGGTAACTGCTGTGAAGTGTACAGTTTCCATTGTCTGGTAACCATGGTGAAGTGTACAGTTCCCATTGTGTGATGACCATTGTGAAGGGTACAGTCCCCATTGTGTGTAACCATTGTAAAGTGTACACTCTTCAGTGTGTGGTAACTATTGTGAAGTGTAGAGTTACCATTGTGTGGTAACTGTTGTGAAGTGTACAGTTCCCATTGTGTGGGAACAATTGTGATGTGTACAGTTCCCATCGTGTGGTAACCATTCAGAAGTGTACAGTTCCCATTGTGTGTAAGCATTGTGAAGTGTACAGTTTTCATTGTGTGGTAACCATTGTGAAGTGTACAGTTACCATTGTGTGGGAAAAATTGTGATGTGTACAGTTCCCATAGTGTGGTAACAATTGTGAAGTGTCCAGTTCCTATTGTGTTTAACTATTGTAAAGTGTACAGTTTCCATTGTGTGGTAACCATTGTGAAGTGTATACTTCCCATTGTGTGGTAACCATGGTGAAGTGTACAGTTACCATTGTTTCATAACCGCTGTGAAATGTACAGTTACAGTTTTGTGGTAACAATTGTGAAGTGTACAGTTCCCATTGTGTGGTAACCATTGGGAAATGTAGAGTTACCATTGTGTGGTAATCACTGTGAAGTGTACAGTTTCCATTGTGTGTAACCATTTTACAGTGCACAGTTCCCATTGTTTTATAACCATTGTGACATGTACAGTTTTCATTGTGCATAACCACTGCGAAGTGTACAGTTTCAATTTTGTGGTAACCATTGTGAAGTGTCCAGTTCATATTGTGGGTAACCATTGGAAAGTGTAAAGTTCCCATCGTGTGGTAACCATTGTGAAGTGTAGAGTTCCCACTCTGTGTAACCATTGTGAAGTGTAAAGTTTCCATTGGGTGATAACCATTGTGAAGTGTACACTTATTCTTTTGTCATAACCACTGTGAAGTGTACAGTTACCATTGTGTGGGAACCATTAAGAAATGTACAGTTTTTATTGTGTGGTAAACATTGTGAAGTGTAGAATTATCATTGTGTGGTAACTGCTGTGAAGTGTACAGTTCCCATTTTGTGGTGGCCATTGTAAAGTGTAGAGTTCGCATTGTGTGTTACCATTGTGAAGTGTACACTTCTTATTGTGTGGTAATCATTTTGAAGTGTAGAGTTACCATTGTGTGCTTACTGCTGTGATGTGTAGAGTTTCCATTGTGTGGGAACCATTGCGAAGTGTACAGTTACCATTGTGTGGAAACCGCTGTGAAGTGTACAGGTACCATTGTGTTTTAACCGCTGTGTAGTGTAGAGTTACCATTGTGTGGAAACCATTGCGAAGTGTACAGTTTTCATTCTGTGGTAACCATTGCGAAGCGTACAGTTACAATGGTGTGGTAACCATTGTGAGGTGTACAGTTATAATTGTGTGGTAATGATTGTGAAGTGTACAGTTTCCATTGTGTGGTAACCCTTGTGAAGTGTACAGTTCCCATTGTTTGGTAAACCCTGTGGAGCGTACAGTTCCCATTGTGTGGTAATCGCTGTGAAGTGTACAATTCCCCTTGTGAAGTAACCATTGCGCACAGTATAGTTTCCATTATGTGGTAACCATGGCGAAGTGTACAGTTACCATTTTGTGTAAACATTGTGAGGTGTACAGTTCCAATAGTGTTTAACCATTGTGAAATGTATGGTCCCCATTGTGTGGTAACCGCTGTGAAGTGTACAGTTACCATTGTGTGTAACCATTGTGAAGCGTACAGTTATGATTGTGTGGTAACCATTGTTAAGTGTACAAATCCCATTGTGTGGTAAACATTGTGAAGTTTAGAGTTACCGTTTTGTGGTAACCACGGTGAAGAATACAGTTACCATTGTGTGGTAACCATTGTTAAGTGTACAGTTACCATTGTGTGTGACTATTTTTAAGTGTACAATTTCCATTGTGTGTAACAATTGTGAAGTGGACAGTTTTCATTGTGTGTAACGATTGTTAATTGTACAGTTCCCATTGAGTTGGAACCATTGTGAAGTGTACAGCTCCCACTGTGTGGTAACAATTTTGAAGAGTACAGTTTTCATTGTGTGTTAACCATTGCGAAGTGTGAAGTTCCCATTGTGTGTAAGCATTGTGAAGTGTAAAGTTACCACTGTGTGGTAACCATTGTGAAGTGTACAGTTACCATTGTGTGGTAACCATTGTGAAATGCACAGTTTCCATTGTGTCATAACCATAAAGACGTTTACAGTTACCATTGTGTGGTAACTATTGTGAAGTGTAGAGTTCCCAATCTGTGGTAACTGATGTGAAGTGTACAGTTCCTATTGTGTGGTAACCATATTGAAGTGTACAGTTACCATTGAGGGATAACCACAGTGAATTGTATAATTACCATTGTGTGGTAGCGATTGTGAAGTGCACAGTTACCATTGTATGTAACCATTGTGAAGTGTACAGTTCCCATTGTGTGATAACCATTGTGAAGTGTAAAGTTACCATTGTGTGTAACCATTGTGAAGTGTAAGGTTCCCATTGTGTAATAACCATTGCGAAGTGTACAGTTACCATTGTGTGGTAACCATTGTGAAGTGAACATTTATTATTGTGTGTTAACTGCTGTTAACTGTACACTTACCACTGTGTGGTAACCATTGTGAAGTTTACAGTTCCCATTGTGTGGTAATCGTTGCAAAGCGTACATTTCTTATTGTGTGCTAACCATTGTGAAGTGCACAGTTTTCATTGTGTGGTAACCATTGTGAAGTGTACAGTTACCATTATGTGGTAACTTCTGCGAAGTGTACAGTTACAATTGTGTGAAACCATTGTAAAGTGTTCATTTATTATTGTGTGTTAACTGCTGTTAACTGTACACTTACCATTTTGTGGTAACCATTGTGAAGTGTACAGTTCCCATTGTGTGGTAATCACGGCGAAGTGTACAGTTCCCATTTGTGGGAACCATTGTGAAGTGTACAGTTTTCATTGTGTGGTAACCATAGTGAAGTGTACAGTTCCCTTTGTGTGGTAACCACTGCGATGTGTACAGTTACCATTGTGTGGTAACCGCTGTGAAGTGTACAGGTATTATTGTGTGGTAACCATTTTAAGTGTACTGATACCTTTGATCATAGCCATTGTGAAAGGTACAGTTTCAATTGTGTGGTAACCGCTATGAAGTGTACAGTTCCCATTGTGTGTAACCATTGTGAAGTGTACAGTTACCATTGTGTGGTAACCATTGTAAAGTGTAAAGTTTCCATTGTGTGGTAAACGCTGCAAAGTGTACACTTACCATAATGTGGTAACCATTGCCAAGAGTACAGTTCCCATTGTGCGGTAACCATTGTGAAATGTACAGTTTCCATTGTGTGGTAAGCACTGCGAAGTGTACAGTTACCATTCTGTGGTAACCATTGCAAAGTGTTCAGTTACCATTGTGTTTTAACCACTGTGAAGTGTTCAGTTACCATTGTGTGGTAACCATTTTGAAGTTTACAGTTTTTATTGTGTGTAAGCATTGTGAAGTGTTCAGTTCCCATTGTGTGGTAACTGCTGTGAAGAGTATAGTTTCTATTGTGTGTTAACCATTGCGAAGTGTAGAGTTACCATTGTTTGGTAACTGCTGTGAAGTGTACAGTTCCCTTTATTTGTAACCATGGTAAAGTGTACAGTTTCAATTGTTGGGTAACCATTGTGAAGTGTACAGTTACCATTGTTTGGTAACCATTGTGAAGGGTACAATTTCCACTGTGTTGGAATCATTGTGAAGTGTTCAGTTCCAATTGTGTGGTAAACCCTGTGAAGTGTAGAGTTACCATTATGTGTAACCATTGTGAAGTGTACAATTTTTGTGTGTTTAACCATTATGAAGTGTACATTTTCCATTGTGTGGTAACAATTGTGCACGGTTCCCATTGTGTGGTAATTATTGTGAAGTGTACAGTCCCATTCTGTGGTAACCAGTTTGAAGGGTACAGTTACCATGGTGTGGTAACCATTGTGAAGTGTACCGTTCCCATTATGTGGCAACCATTGTTAAGTGTACAGTTACCATTGTGTGGTAACTGCTGTGAAGTGTACCGTTCCCATTGTGTGGCAACTATTGTGAAGTTTACAGTTCCCATTGTGTGAAAACCATTGTGAAGTGTACAGTTTCCATAGTGTGTGACCATTGTGAAGTGTACAGTTACGATTGTGTGGTCACCGCTGTGAAGTGTACTGTTACCATCGTGTGGTAATCATTGTGAAGTGTACAGTTTCCATTGTGTTTAACCATTGGAAAATGTAAAGTTTTCATTGTGTGGTTATCATGGTGAAGTGTAGATGTCCTATGTTGTTTAACCATTGTGAAATGTACAGTTCCCATTTTGCGGGAACAATTGTGAAGTGTACATTTTCCATTGTTTGGGAACCTGTAGGAAGTGTACAGTTTTTATTCTGTGGTATCCATTTTGAATTGTACAGTTCCCACTGTGTGGTAATCATTGTGAAGTGTCGCATTACCACTGTGTGGTTACCATTTTGAAGATTACAGTTTAAATTGTGTGGTAACCATTGTTAAGTGTAAAGTTCTTATTTTGTGGTAACCATTGTGAAGTGTACAGTTACCATTGTGTGGTAACCATTGTGAAATGTAAACTTTCCGTTGTGTGGTAACCATTCTGAAGTGTACAGTTACCATTCTCTGGTAACCATTGTGAAGTGTGCAGCTCCCATTTTCTGTTAACTCTTGTGAAGTGGACAGTTACCATTGTGTGGAAACCATTGTAAAGTGTACAGTTCCCATTTTCTGGTAACCATTGTGAAGTGTACAGTTACCATTGTATGGGAATCATTTTGAAGTGTACAGTTCCCATTGTGTGGTAACCATTGTGAAGTGTACAGTTCTCATTGTGTGTAACCTTTGTAAAGTGTACAGGTTTCATAGTGTGGTAACCATTGTGAAGTGTACAGTTACCATTGTGTGGTAACCGCTATAAAGGGTACAGTTCCCATTGTGCATAACCATTGTAAAGTGTACAGTTCTCATTGTGTGGTAACCATTGTGAAAAGTATAGTTTTTATTGTGTGGTAACCATTTTGAAGTGTACATTTACTATGTTGTGGTAACCATTGTAAAGTGTACAGTTCCCATTGTGTGGTAAACATTGTGAAGTGTACAGTTCCCATTGTGTGGTAATCATTGTGAAGTGTACAGTTTTCATTGTGTGTAACCATGGCGAACAGTACAGTTCCCATTGTGTGGTAACCATTGTGAAGTGTAATGTTTCCATTGTGTGTTACCATTTTCAAGTGTAGAGTTTTCATTGTGTGATGACCGCTGTGAAGTGTAGAGTTCCCATTGTGCATAACCATTGTGAAGTGTACCGTTACCATTTTGTGGTAACCATTGAGAAGTGTTCAGTTCATATTGTGTGTAACCATTGGGAAGTGTACAGTACCCATTTTGTGGGAACCATTTTGAAGTGTCCAGTTCATATAGTGTGTAACCATTGAAAAGTGTACAGTTCCAATTTGGTGGGAACCTTTGAAAAGTGTAGAGTCACCATTGTGTGGTAACAGCTGTAAAGTGTACAGTTCTTAATTTGTGGGAATCATTGTGATTTGTACAGTTCTCATTGAGTGGGAACCATGGTGAAGCGTACAGTTCAAATTGTGTGGTAACCATAGTGAACTGTACAGTTCCCATTGTGTGTAACGATTGTGATGTGTACAGTTTTCATTATGTGCTAACCATTGTGAAGTGTACAGTTACCATTGTCTGATAACCATTGTGAAGTGTACAGTTCCCATTATGTGGTAACCAGTGTGAAGTGTACAGTTGCCATTGCTTGGAAACCATTGTGAAGTGTACTGGTCCCATTGTGTGGAAACCATTGTAAACGGTACAGTTCCCATTGTGTGGTAACCATTGTGAAGTGTTCACTTGCCATTGTTTGGAAACCATTTTGAAATGTAAAAGTCCCAGTGTGTGGTAACCATTGTGAAGTGTACAGTTCCCATTGTGTGTAACCTTTGTGAAGTGTACAGATTTCATTGTGTGGTAACCATTGTGAAGGGTATAATTCCGATTGTGTCATAACCATTGTGAATTTTACAGTTACAATGTTGTGGTAGCCATTATGAAGTGTAGAGTTACCATTGTGTGGTAATCATTAGAAAGTGTACACTTCCAATTGTGTGGTAATCATTGCAAAGTGTACAGTTTTCATTGTGTGGTAACCATTGTGAAGTGTAGAGTCCAATTTGTGGTGACGATTGTGAAGTGTACAGTTTCCATTGTGTGTAACCATTGCAAACTGTACAGTTCTCATTGTGTGGGAACCATTGTGAATTGTAGAGTTCCCATTGTGTGTAATCATTATTAAATGTACAGTTCCCACTGTGTGGTGACCACTGTGAAGTGTAGAGTTTCCATTGTGTGTAACCATTGTGAAGTGTACAGTTACCATTGTGTGGAAACCATTGTGAAGTGTACAGTTCTCGTTGTGTGTAACCATTGTGAAGTGTACACTTCCCATTGTGTGGTAACTGCTGTATAGTGTACAGTTACCATTGTGTGGAAACCGCTGTGAAGTGTAAGGTTTCCATTGTGTGGAAACCATTGCGAAGTGTACAGTTCCCATTCTGTGGTAACCATTGTGAAATGTACACTTACCATTGTGTGGTAACCATTTTGAAGTGTACAGTTATTATCATGTGGTAATGATTGTGAAGTGTACAGTTCTGTGTGGTAACCATTGTGAAGTGTACAGGTCCCTTTCTGTGGTAAGTATAGTGAAGTGTACAGATCCCATTGTTTGGTAATCATTGTGAAGTGTACAGTTACCATTGTGTGGTAACTGCTGTGAAGTGTACAATTACCATTGTGTGACAACAATTGTGAAGTGTACAGTTACCACTGTGTTTAGGCATTGGGAAGTGTACAGTTACCATTGTGTGTAACCATTGTAAAGCGTACAGTTCCCATTGTGTGGTAGCCATTGTGAAGTGTACAGTTCCCATTGTGTGGTAACATTTTGAAGTGCACAGTTCCCATTGTGTGGTAACCATTCTGAAGTGTACAGTTTTTATTATGTGTAACCATTGTGAAGTGTACAGTTTTAATTGGGTGTAACCATTTTGAAGTGTACAGTTATCATTGTGTGTAACCATTTTGACGTTTCCAATTCCCATTGTGTTTAACCATTGTGAAGTGTACACTTCCCATTCTGTGGAAACCGCTGTGAAGTGTACAGTTAACATTGTGTGGTAACCACTGTGAAGTGTAGGTTTCCATGGTGTGGAAACCCTTGTGAAGTGTACAGTTCCCATTCTGTGGTAACAATTGCAAAATGTACAGTTACCATTGTTTGGTAACCATTGTGAAGTGTACAGTTATTATCGTGTGGTAACGATTGTGAAGTGTACATTTCACATTGTGTGGTAACTATTGTGACATGTACAGTTTCCACTGTGTGGTTACCGCTGTGAAGTTTATAGTTCCCATTGTGTGGTAACGATTGTAAAGTGTACAGTTCTGCTTGTGTGGTAACCATTGAGAAGTGTACAGATCCCATTGTTTGGTAATCATTGTGAAGTGTACAGTTACCATTGTGTGGTAACTGCTGTGAAGTGTACAATTGCCATTGTGGATAACAATTGTGAAGTGTACAGTTACCACTGTTTTTAGCCATTGGGAAGTGTACAGTTACCATTGTGTGTAACCATCGTGAAGTGTACAGTTCTGATTGTGTGGTAACCATTGTGAAGTGTACAGTTCCCATTGTGTGGTAACATTTTGAAGTGCACAATTCCCATTGTGTGGTAACCATTCTGAAGTGTACAGTTTTTATTATGTGTAACCATTGTGAAGTGTACTGTTTTAATTGGGTGTAACCATTTTGAAGTGTACAGTTACCATTGTGTGTAACCATTTTGAAGTGTACAGTTACCATTGTGTGTAACCATTGTGTAGTGTACAGTTACCACTGTGTGGTAACCATTGTGAAGTGTACAGTTACCACTGTGTGGTAACCATGGTAAAGTGTACAGTTACCATTGTGTGTAACCATTGTGAAGTGTACAGTTTCTATTGTGTTTTAGCCATTGTGACGTTTACAGTTCCCATTGTGTGGTAACCATGGTGAAGTGTAGAATTTTCATTGTGTAAGAACCATTGTGAAGTGTACAGTTCCCCTTGTGTGTAACCACTGTGGTTTGTACAGTTACAATTGTGTGGTAATTGCTGTGAAGTTTACAGTTACCATTGTGTGGTGACCATTGTGAAGTGTACAGTTCCCATACTGTGTAAGCATTGTGAAGTGTACAGTTACCATTGTGAGGTAACGGCTGCAAAGTGTACAGATCCCATTGTGTGGTAACCATTGTGAAATGTACAGTTCTTATTGTGTGGTAACCATTGTGAAGTGTAACTTCCCATTGTGTAATAACCATTTTGAAGTGTACAGTTCCCAATGTGAGGTAACCATTGTTACGTGTACAGTTCTTATTGTGTGGCCATTATTGTGAAGTGTACAGTTACCATTGGGCGGTCACCATTGTAAAGTGTACATTTCACATTTTGTGGTAATTATTGTGAAGTGTACAGTTACCATTTTGTGGAAACCATTGTGAAGTGTACAGTTCCCATTGTGTGGTAACCATTGTGAATTGTACAGTTCCCGTTGTGTGTTACCATTGTGAAGTGTGCAGTCTTCATAATGTGGTAACCATTGTGAAGTGTACAGTCATTTTTTTGTGGTAAGTGCTGTGGTGTGTACAGTTTTCATTGTGTGTAACCATTGTAAACTGCACAGTTTTATTGTGTGGTAACCATTGTGAAGTGTACAGTTAGCATTGTGTGGTAATTGCTGTCAAGTGTACAGTTACCATTGTGTGGTAACCGTTGTGAAGTGTAAAGTTCCCCATTTGTGTTACCATTGTGAGGTGTACGATTCCCATTTTGGGGTAACCATGGTGAATTGCACAGTTTCCTTTGGGTGGTGACCACTGTTAAGTGTAGAGTTACCATTGTGTGTAACCATTGTAAAGTGTACAGTTTCCATTGTGTTTAACCATTGTGAAGTGTACAGTTTCCATTGTGTTGTAAACATTCTGAAGTGTACAGTTTTCCTTGTGTGTAACCACTGTAATGTGTACAGTTACCATTGTGTGGTAATTGCTTTGAAATGTACAGTTTCCATTGTGTGTTAACATTTCTGAAGTGTGCAGTTCCCATAGTGTGTAACCAATGTGAAGTGTAGAGTTCCCATTGTGTGGTAACCATCGTGAAGTGTACAGTTTTAATAGTGTGTAGCCATTGACTAGGCTGCAGTTCCCATTGTGTGGTAATCATTGTTAAGTGTACAATTCCCATTGTGTGTAACTATTTTGAAGTGTACAGTTCCCATTGTGTGGTAACCGCTGTGAAGTGTACAGTTTCCATTGTGTGTAACCATTGTGAAGTGTACCATTCTTATTGTGTGGTAACCATTGCGAGGTTTACAGTTCCCATTCTGTGGTAACAACTGCGAAGTGTACAGTTACCATTGTGTTGTAACCATTCTGAAGTGTAGAGTTCCCATTGTGTGGTAAATGCTGTGAAGTGTAAGTTTTCATTGTGTAATAATTGCAACGAAGTGTACAGTTCCCATTGTGCGGTAACCTTTGCGAACCCTACAGTTCCCATTCGGTGGTAAGCATTGCGACGATTACAGTTTCCATTGTGTGTAACCATGGTGAAGTGTACTGTTCGCATGTGGTTTAACCATTGTAAAGTTAACGGTTCCCATCGTGTGGTAACCGCTGTGGAGTGTACAGTTACCATTGTGAAGTGTACAGTTACAATTGTGTGGTACTTATTGTGAAGTGTGCAGTCCCCATTGTGTGGTAATCATTGTGAAGTGTACAATTTCCATTGTATGTAACCATTGTGAAATGTAGAGTTCTCACTGTGTGGTACCCATTGTGAAGTAAAAAGTTCCCATTGTGTGGTGACCATTGTGAAGTGTACAGTTACTATTGCGTGTAACCAATATGAAGTGTATAGTTACCATTGTGTGGTAACTACTGTAAAGTGTACAGTTCCCATTGTGTGGTAACCATTGTGAAGTGTAGAGTTCCCATTGTGTGTAATCATTGTCAAGTATACAGTTCCAATTGTGTGGTAAGCATTGTGAAGTGTAGAATTACCATTGTGTAGTAATTGCTGTAAAGTGTACAGTTCCCATTGTGTGTAACCATTGTGAAGTGTACAGTGCCCATTGTGTGGTGACCATGGTGAAGTGTACAGTTTCCATGGTGTAGTTACTGCTATAAAGTGTAGAGTTACCATTGTGTGTAACCATTTGGAAGTGTACAGTTCCCATTGTGTTTAACCATTGTGAAGTCTACAGTTCTCATTGTGTAGTAACCATTCTGAAGTGTAGAGTTCCCATTGTGTGTAACCACTGTGAAGTGTACAGATACCATTTTGTGGTAACCGCTGTTAAGTGTACAGTAACCATTGTGTGGTAATCATTGTGAAGTGTACACTTTTCATTGTGTGTAACCATTGTGAAATGTATAGTTACCATTGTGTGGTAACCGCTGCAAAGGGTACAAATTCTATTGTGTGGTAACTATTGTGAAGTGTACAGTTCCCATTGTGTGCTAACCGCTGATAAGTGTACAGTTCCCATTGTGTGGTAACCGTTGTGAAGTGTACAGTTATCATTGTGTGTAACCATTGAAAAGTGTACAGTTTCCATTGTGTGGTAACCGCTGTGAAGTGTACAGTTACCATTGTGTGGTAACCGCTTTGAAGTGTACAGTTCTTATTGCTTGGTAACCAATGCAAAGTGTACAGTTCCCATGGTGTGGTAATAATTGCGAAGTGTACACTTATCATTGTGTGGTAACCATTGTGAGGTGTACAGTTCTTATTGTTTTGTATGCATTGTGAACTGTACAGTTTCCATTGTGTGGTAAGCATTGTGAAGTGTAAAGTTCTTATTGTGTGGTAACCATTGTGAAGTGTACAGTTCCCATTGTGTGGTAACCATTGTGAAGTGTACAGTTCCCATTGTCTGGTTACCACTGCAACGTGTGCATTTACCATTGTGTTTTAACCATTGTGAAGTGTACAGTTACCACTGTGTATAACAATTGTGAAGTGTACAGTTACCATTGTGTGGTAACCGCTGTGAAGTGTGCAGTTCCCATTCTGTGTAACCATTGTGAAGTGTACAGTTACCATTTTCTGGTAACCACTGTGACGTTTACAGTTCCCATTATGTGTAACCATTGTGAAGTGTAAAGTTTCCAATTTTTGGTTACCATTGTGAAGTGTAGAGTTACCATTGTGTGGTAATTACTGTGAAGTGCCTGGTTCTTATTGTGTGTAACATTTGTGAAGTGTACAGTTACCATTGCGTTGTTACCATTGTGAAGTGTAGAGTTACCATGGTATGGTATCCGCTGTTAAGTCTACAGTTCCCATTGTGTGGTAACCATTGTGAAGTGAACAGTTTCCACTGTGTTGTAACCATTGTGAAGTGTTCAGTTCTCATTGTGTGGTAACCATTTTGAAGTGTACCGTTCCCATTTTGTGGTAACTGCTGTGAAGTGTACAGTTCCTATTTTGGGGTAATCATTGTGAAGTATACAGATCCCATTGTGTAGTAACCATTTTTAAGTGTACAGTCACCATTGTGTGTAACCATTCTGAAGTGTTCAGTTTTTATTGTATGGTAACCATTGTGAAGTGTACAGTTAAAATTGTGTGGTAAAAATTGTAAAGTGTACAGTTCCCATTGAGGGGTAACCACTGCGAAGTGTACAGTTCCCATTGTGTGGTAACTATTTTGAAGTGTACAGTTCCCATTGTGTGTAACCATTTTGAAGTGTACAGTTCCCATTGTGTGTAACCATTTTGAAGTGTACAGTTCCCATTGTGTGGTAACCATTGTAAAGTGTACAGTTTTCATTGTGTGGTAACGATTGTGAAGTGTACACTTACCATTGTGTGTAACCATTGCGAAGTGTACAGTTCCCATTGTGTAGTAACGGCATGTTTCTGCTAAGGCCTTTTTGGGCTTCTATGTAGAGTCCCAATTTCAGTGTATGTGCTGCCGAAGCGAGCACATGCCATGCCCGGCACAGCTTTTTTATTTCTTTCGGTTATTGCGTTGGACTTCGAAGCGCCTAAATGACAAGTTCCTGTGACTCACCGTACCTGGTAAGCTGAGTTTCATGTTAGCGCTGAGGCCTTTTCGGGCTTCTATGTGGAGTTTCAATTTCAGTGTACGTTCTACTGACATGAGCAAATGCCGAGCCTGGCTCAGCTTTTTTATTTCTTTCGGTTTTTATGTTGTTTATAGCAAGTGGGTAGTGCTGTGTCAGTCGAGGCCAGTCTCGAATTTGTGATCTCACTGTCCACCCGGCTTGACATTACACTGTCATGGGATTACAGGTGTGATGTCCCGAGCCTAACCCAAATTTTGTTTAAGTTCTGAAGACGGAAATTTTCCATGTTGGTCGGGCAGGTCTCAAACACTTATCCTCGAAATTTTTTTGCGTTGGTCTTCGAAGCGCTTAAATGACATTTTCCTGTGAGCCACTATACCTGGCAGGCCCTGATTCAGGTTGGCCCTAAGGCAATTTCGGCCTTCTATGTAGAGTCCCAATTTCAGTGTACGTGCTGCCGAAGCGAGCACATACCGTTTACAGCTCAGCTTTTTTCTTTTTTCGGTTATTGCGTTGGTCTTCGAAGAGCCTAAATGACAGGTTACTGTGCGCCACCGTACCTGGCGGGCCGAGGTTCATGTTATCACTGAGGCCATTTTGGGCTTCTATGTAGAGTCCCAATTTCAGCGTATGTGCTGCTGAAGCGAGCACATGCCATGACCGGCTCAGCTTTTTTCTTTTTTTGTTTATTGCACTAATCTTCAAAGCACCTAAATGACAGGTTACTGTGAGCCACCGTACCTGGCAGACCGAGTTTTATGTTAGCGCTGAGGCCTTTTCGGGCTTCTATGTACCATCCCAGTTTCAGTGTACATACTGCCGAAGCGAGCACATGCCATGCCCAGCTCAGCTTTTTATTTCTCTTGGTCTTTATATTGTTTATAGCAAGTGGATAGTGCTGTGTCGGTCGAGGCCAGTCTCAAATTTGTGATCTCATTGTTTGCACGGCTCGACATTCCACTGTCATGGGATGACAGGTGTGATGCGCCGAGCCTAATCCAAGTTTTGTTTTTGTTCTGAAGATGGAAATTTCCCATGTTGGTCTGGCAGGTCTCGAACACGCATCCTCGAAAACTTTTTTACGTTGGTCTTCGGAGTGCCTAAATGACAAGTTTCTGTGAGTCACCGTTCCTGGCAGGCCGACTTTCATGTTAGCGCTGAGGTCTTTTCAAGCTTTTATGTAGAGTCCCAATTTCAGTGTACGTGCTGCTGAAGCAAGCACATGCCGTGCCCGGCTCAGCTTTTTTATTTCTCTCGATTTTTATGTTGTTTATAGCAAGCGGGTAGCACTGTTTGTGTCGGGGCCAGTCTCGAATTTTTGATCTCACTGCCCACCCGGCTCAACATTCCAGTGTCATGGGATGACAGGTGTGATGCGCCGAGGCTAACACAAGTTTCGTTTTTGTTCTGAAGACAGAAATTTCCCATCTTGGTTGTGCGGGTCTCAAACATGCATCCTCGAAATTTTTTTTGCAGTGGTCTTCGAAGCGCCTTAATGACAGTTTCCTGTGAGCCACCGAACATTGCAGGGCGAGTTTCATGTTAGCACTGAGGCCTTTTTGGGCTTCTATGCAGAGTCCCAATTTTTAACTTGGGTTAGGCTCAGCGCATCACACCTGTCATCCCATAACAGGGGAATGTCGAGCCGGGCAGACAGTGAGATCACAAATTCGAGACTAACCTCGACCAACACAGTGCTACCCGCTTGCTATAAACAACATGAAAACCGAGAGAAATAAAAATGCTGAGTCAGGCACAGCATGTGCTCGATTCAGCAGGATGTACACTGAAATTGGGACTCTACATAGAAGCCCAAAAAGGCCTCAGCACTAACATGAAACTCGGCCTTCCAGGTATGCTGTCTCACAGTAACCTGTCATTTAGGAGCTTCGAAGATCAACGCAATAACTGAAAGAAATAAAAAAGCTGATTCGGGCATGTCATGTGCTCGTTTCGGCAGCACGTACACTAAAATTGGGACTGTATATAGAAGTTCGTAAAGGCCTCAGCGCTAACATGAAACTCTACCTGCCAGGTACGGTGGCTCACAGGAACCTGTCATTTAGGCGCTTCGAAGACCAACGCAAAGGAATTTTAAAGGATGCCTGTTTGAGACCCACCCGACCAACATGGGAAATTTCCGTATTCAGAACTAAAACAAAACTTGGGATAGGCTCGGCCCATCACACCTGTCATTCCATGACAGTGAAATGTCGATTCAGAAGGACAGTGAGATCACAAATTCGAGACAGGCATCAACAGACACAGCACCACCCGCTTGCTATAAACAACATAAAAACTGAGAGAAATAAAAAAGGTGAGCCGGGCATGGCATGTGCTCGCCTCAGCAGCACGTACACTGAAATTGAGACTCTTCATAGAAGCCCGAAAAGATCTGAGTGCTAACATGAAACTCGGCCTGCCAGGTACAGTGGCTCACAGTAACCTGTCATTTAGGTGCTTCGAAGACCAATGCAATAACCTATAGGAAGTAAAAAGCTGAGCCAGGCACGGCATGTGCTTGCTTTGGCAGCACATACACTGAAATTGGGACTCTACATAGAAGCCCGAAGAGGCCTCAGCACTAACATGAAACTCAGCCTGCCAGGTACGATGGCTCACAAAAACCTGTCATTTAGGCGCTTCGAAGACCAACGCAAAATAAATTTCGAGGAGGCGTGATCAAGACACAACCGACCAACATGGAAAATTTTTGTCTTCAGAACGGAAACAAAACTTGGGTTAGGCTGGGTGCATCACACCTGTCATTTCATGACAGTGGAATGTCGAGCCGGGCGGACAGTGAGATCCCAAATTCGAGACTGGCCTCGACTGACACAGCGCTACCCGCTTGCTATAAACAACATAAAAACCGAGAGAAATAAAAAAGCTGAGTTGGGTATGGCATGTGCTCGCTTCGGCAGCACGTATACTGAAATTGGGACTCTACATAGAAGCCCGAAAGGCCTCAGCGCTAACGTTAAACTCGGCCTGCCAGGAACGGTGGCTCACAGAAACCTGTCATTTAGGCGCTTCAAAGACCAACGAAGAAAAGTTCTTGAGGATGCATGTTCGAGTCCCGCCCATCCAACATGGGAAATTTTCGACTTCAGAACGGAAATAAAACTTGGGTTAGGCTCGGCACATCACACCTGTCATTTCATGACAGTGGAATGTCCAGCCAGTTCGAAAGTGAGATAACAAATTTGAGACTGGCCTAGACCGACACAGAGCTACCCACTGGCTATAAACAACATAAAGACCAAGAGAAATAAGAAAGCTGAGCCGGGCACGGCATGTGCTCGATTCAGCAGCACATACACTGAAATTGGGACTCTACATAGAAGCCCGAAAAGGGCTCAGTGCTAACATAAAACTCGGCCTGCCAGATACGGTGGCTCACAGGAACCTGTCATTTAGGTGCTTCAAAGACCAAGGCAATAACTGAAAGAAAGAAAAAAGCTGAGCTGGGCATGACATGTGCTCACTTCGGCAGCACATACACTGAAATTGGGACTCAACACAGAAGCCCGAAAAGGCCTCAGTGCTAACATGAAACTCGGCCTGCCAAATACGGTGGCCCACAGGAACCTGTCATTTAGGCGCTACAAAGACCAATGCAAAAAATATTTCGAGGATGCGTGTTCAAGACCCACCCAACAAACATGGGAATTTTCTATTTTCAGAACGTAAACAAAACATGGGTTTGGGTCGGTGCATAACACCTGTAATCCCATGACAGTGGAATGTCGAGCTGGGCGGACAGTCAGATCACAAATTCGAGACTGGCCTCGACTAACACAGTGCTACCCGCTTGCTATAAACAACATAAAAACCGAAAGAAAGAAAAAAGCTGAGCCAGGCAAGGCAGATGCTCTCATTGGCAGCATGTACACTGAAACTGGGACTCTACATAGAAGCCCGAAAAGGCCTCAGCACAAACATAAAACTCGGCCTGCATGGTACGGTGGCTCACAGGAACCTGCCATTTAGGTGCTTCGAAGACAAATGCAATAACCGAATAAGAAAAAAAAAGCTGAGCTGGGGACATCATGTGCTCTCTTCGGCAGCACATACACTGAAATTGGAACTCTACATAGAAGCTTGAAAAGGCCTCAGCACTAACATGAAATTCGGCCTGCCAGGTACGGTGGCTCACAGAACCCTGTCATTTAGCCGCTTCGAAGAACAACGCAATAACCAAAAAAAAGAAAAAAGCTGAGCCAGGAACGGCATGTGCTCGCTTCGGCAGCACATACACTGAAATTGGGACTCTACATAGAAGCCCAAAAAGGTCTCAATGCTAACATGAATCTCGGCCAGCCAGATACGGTGGCTCACAGTAACTTGTCATTTAGGCGCTTCGAAAACCAACGAACAAAAGATTTCGAGAATGCCTGTTCGAGAACTGCCCGATCAACGTGAAAAATTTTTGTCTTCAGAACAAAAACAAAACTTAAGTTAGGCTCGGCGCATCACACCTGTCATCCCATGACAGTGAAACGTTGAGCCGGGCGGACAGTGAGATTACAAATTCGGGACTGACCTTGACCAACAGAGCGATACTCACTTGCTATAAACAACAAAAAACCGAGAGAAATAATAAAGCTGAGCGAGGCATGGCATGTGCTCGCTTTGGCAGCATGTACACTGAAATTGGGACTCTACATAGAAGCCCAAAAAGGCCTAAGCGCTAACATAAAACTCGGCCTGCCAGGTACGGTGGCTCACAGTAACCTGTCATTTAGGCACTCTGAGACCAACGCAATAACAGAAGAAAAAAAAAAATCTGAGCCGGGCACCGCATGGGCTCGCTTCGGCAGCACGTACACTGAAATTTGGACTCTACATAGAAGCCTGAAAAGGCCTCAGCGCTAACATGAAACTCAGCCTTCCAGGTACGGTGACTCAAAGGAACCTGTCATTTAGGCACTTCAAAGACCAACGCTAAGAAAATTTCAAGATGCGTGTTCGAGACCTGCCCGACCAACATGGGAAATTTCCGTCTTCAGAACAAAAACAAAACTTGGGTTAGGCTTGGCGCATCACACATGTCATCCCATAACCATGGAATGTCGAGCTGGGCAGTGAGATCACAAATTCGGGACTGGCCTCGACCGAAACAGCGATACCCGCTTGCTATAAACAACATAAAAACCGAGAGAAATAATAAAGCTGAGCCAGGCATGGCATGTGCTCGCTTCAGCAGCATGAACACTGAAATTGGGACTCTACATAGAAGCCCAAAAAGGCCTAAGTGCTAAGAAGAAACTCGGCCTGCCAGCTACGGTGACTCACAGTAACCTGTCATTTAGGCGCTCCGAAGGCCAATGCAATAACCAAAAGAAAAAAAAAGCAGAGCCGGGCATGGCATGAGCTCACTTCGGCAGCACGTATACTGAAATCAGGACTCTATATAGAAGCCCGAAAAGGCCTCAGCACTAACATGAAACTCGGCCTGTCAGGTACGGTGGCTCACAGGGACCTGTCATTTGGGCGCTTCAAAGACCAACGCTAAAAATATTTCGAGATGCGTGTTCGAGACCCGTTTGACCAACATGAAAAATTTCCGCCTTCAGAACAAAAACAAAACTTGGGCTCAGCACATCACACCTGTCATCCCATGACAGTGGAATGTCGAGCCGGGCGGAAAGTGAGATCACAAATTCGGGAGTGGTGTCGACCAACAGAGCGATACCCGCTTGCTATAAACAACATAATAACCGAGAGAAATAATAAAGCTGAGCCGGGCATGGCATGTGCTCGCTTCGGCAGCACATACACTAAAATTGGGACTCTACATAGAAGCCCAAAAAGGCCTAAGCGCTAACAAGAAACTCGGCCTGCCAGGTATGTTGGCTCACAGTAACCTGTCATTTAGGCGCTCCACATACCAACGCATAACCAAAAGAAGAAAAAAGCTGAGCCGGGCATGGCATGAGCTTGCTTTGGCAGCATGTACACTGAAATTGGGACTCTATATAGAAGCCCAAAATGGCCTCAGCGCTAAAATGAAACTCCACCTGCCAGGTACAGTGGCTCACAGGAACCTGTCATTTAGGCGCTTCGAAGACCAATGAAAAAAATTTCGAGGAGGCGTGTTAGAGACCCGCCCGACCAATATGGAAAATTTTGGTCTTCAGAATGGAAACAAAACTTGGGTTAGGCTTGGCGCATCACACCTGTAATTCCATGACAGTGGAATGTCGAGCTGGGCGGACAGTGAGATCACAAATTCGAGACTGGCCTCGAACCACACAGCACTACCCGCTTGCTATAAAGAACATAAAAACCGAAAGAAATATAAAAGCTGAGCCGGGCAGGGCATGTGCTCACTTTGGCAGCACATACACTGAAATTGAGACTCTACATAGAAGCCAGAAAAAACCTCAGCACTAACATGAAACTCGGCCTTCCACGTACGGTGGCTCACAAGGACCTGTCATTTAGGCGCTTCAAAGACCAATGCAAAAAATATTTCGAGAATGCGTGTTCGAGACCCGCCCGACCAACATGTAAAATTTCCGTCTCCAGAAAAGAAAAAAACTTGGGTTAGGCTCAGCGCATCACACCTGTCATCCCATGACAGTGGAATAATGAGCCGGGCAAACAGTGAGATTACAAATTCGAGACTGGCCTCGACCGGCACAGCGCTACCTGCTTGCTATAAACAACAAAGAACACAGAAAGAAATATAAAAGCTGAGCCGGGCACGGCATGTTCTCGCTTCGGCATCACATAGTCTAAACTTGTGACTCTACATAGAAGCCCAAAAAGGCCTCAGCACTAACATGAAACTCGGCCTACCAGGTACGGTGGCTAACAGGAACCTGTCATTTAGGCGCTTCGAAGACCAACACAAAAAAATTATCAAGGATGGGTGATCAAGACCCGCCTGACCTCCATGGGAAATTTCCGTTGTCAGAACGGAAACAAAACTTGGGTTAGGCTCGGAGCATTACACCTGTCATTCCATGACAGTGGAATGTCGAGCCGGGCAGACAGTGAGATCACAAATTCGAGACTGGCCTTGACCGACACAGCACTACCCGCTTGCTAAAAACAACATTAAACCAAAAGGAATAATAAAGCTGAGCAGGGCACTGCATGTGCTCGCTTCACCAGCACGTACACTGAAATTGGGACTCTACATAGAAGCTTGTAAAGGCCTCAGAGCTAACCTGAAACTCGGTTTGCCAGGTACGGTGGCACACAGGAACCTGTCATGTAGGTGCTTTGAAGACCAACGCAAAAAAAATTTTGAGGAAGTCTGTTCATGACTCGCCTGACCAACTTGGGAAATATCCGTCTTCAGAACAGAAACAAAACTTGGGTTAGGCTCGGTGAATTACACATGTAATCCCATGACTGCAAAATGTCAAGCCGGGCAAAGAGTGAGATCCCAAATTCGAGACTGGCCTCGACCAACACAGCGCTACCCACTTGCAATAAACAATATTAAAACCGAAAGAAATAATAAAGCTGAGCCAGGCACGGCATGTGCTCACTTTGGCAGCACGTACACTGAAATTGGGACTCTACATAGGAGCCCGAAAAGGCCTCAGCGCTAACATGAAACTTGGCCTGCCAGGTACGGTGGCTCACAGGAACCTCTCATTTAGGCACTTGGAAGACCAAGGAAAAAAAAAAAATTTTAGAGGATGCCTGTTCGTGACCCACCTGACCAACGTGGGAAATGTCTGTCTTCAGAAGGGAAAAAAATCTTGGGTTAGGCTCGGCGCATCACACCTGTCATCCCATGACAGTGGAATGCCGAGCCGGGCAAAGAGTGAGATCCCAAATTCGAGACTGGCCTCGACTGACACAGCGCTACCCGCTTGCTATAAACAACATAAAAACCGAAAGGAATAATAATAACGCTGAGCCGAACATGGCATGTGCTCGGTTCGGCAGCACGTACACTGAAATTGGGACTCTACATAGGAGCTTAAAAAGGCCTCAGCGCTAACATGAAACTCGGCCTGCCAGGTACGGTGGCTCACAGGAACCTGACATTTAGGCACCTTGAAGACCAACACAAAAAAATTTCGAGGATGCCTGATCCTGACCCACCCGACCAACACAGGAAATGTCCGTTTTCAGAATGGAAACAAAACTTGGGTTAGGCTCGGCGCATCACACCTGTAATCCCATGAAAGCAGAATGTCAAGCAGGGCAGAGAGTGAGATTCCAAATTCGAGAGTGGCCTCAACCAACATAGTGCTACCCACTTGCTATAAACAACATAAAAACCGAAAGGAATAATAATAAAGCTTAGCCTGGCTCGGCACGTGCTCGCTTCAGCAGCAGTTACGCTGAAATTGGGACTTTACATAAAACCTCGAAAAGGCCTCAGCGCTAACATGAAACTCGACCTGCCAGGTATGGTGGCTCACAGGAACCTGTGATTTAGGGGCTTTGAAGACCAACGCAAAAAAATTTTGAGGATTTCTGTTCATGACCTGCCTGACCAACGTGGGAAATGTCCGTCTTCAAACTGGAAAAAAAACTTGGGTTATGCTCGACGCATCACACCTGTAATCCAATGACAGCGGAATGTCAAGCTCGGCGGACAGTGAGATGCAAAATTCGAGACTGGCCTCGACCGACACAGCGCTACCTGCTTGCTATAAACAACATAAAAGCCGAAAGAAATAATAAAGCTGAGTTGGGAACAGCATGTGCTCGCTTCGGCAGCACATACACTGAATTTGGGGCTCTACATAGGAGCCCGAAAAGGCCTCAGCGCTAACATGAAACTCAGCCTGCCAGGTACGATGGCTCACAGGAACCTGTCATTTAAGCGCTTTGAAGACCAACGCAAAGAATATTTCGATGATGCCTGTTTGTGACCCGCCCGACTGACGTGGGAAATGTCCGTCTTCTGAACGGAAACAAAAATTGGGTCAGGCTTGGCGCATCACACCTGTAATCCCATGACAGCGGAATGAAGAGCTGGGCGGACAGTGAGATCCCAAATTCGAGGCTGGCCTTGACTGACACAGTGCAACCCGCTCTCTATAAACAACATAAAAACCGAAAGAAATAATAAAGCTGACCTGGACACGGCTTGTGCTCGCCTCGGCAGCACATACACTGAAATTGGGACTCTATGTAGGAGCTTGAAATGGCCTCAACGCTAACATGATACTCGGCCTGCATGGTACGGTGGCTCACAGAAACCTGTCATTTAGGCACTTTGAAGACCAACGCAAAAAAATTTTCGAAGATGCCTGTTCGTGACCCGCCCAACCAACGTGGGAAATATCCGTCTTCAGAACGGAAACAAAACTTGGGTTAGGCTCGGCGCATCACACCTGTAATCCCATGACAGCCCAATGTCGAGCTCGGTGGACAGTGACTTCCCAAATTCAAGACTGGCCTCGACTGGCACAGCGCTACCCACTTGCTATAAACAACATAAAAACGGAAAGAAATAATAATGATGCTGAGCCGAGCACGGCATGTGCTCGCTTCGGCAGCACCTACACTGAAATTGGGACTCTACATAGGAGCCCGAAAAGGCCTCAGTGCTAACATGAAACTCGGCCTGCCAGGTACGGTGGCTCACAGGACCCTGTCATATAGGCGCTTTGAAGACCAACGCAAAAAATATTTCGAGGATGCCTGTTAGTGATCCGCCCGACCAACGTGGGAAATGTCTGTCTTCAGAACAGAAACAGAACTTGGGTTAGGCTCGGTGCATCACACCTGTAATCCCATGACAGCGGAATGTCGAGCCGGGTTGACAGTGAAATTTCAAATTCGAGACTGGCCTCGAGTGACACAGTGCTACCCGCTTGCTATAAACAACATAAAAACCGAAAGAAATAATAATAAACCTGAGCCGGGCACGGCATGAGCTCACTTCGGCAGCACATACACTGAAATTGGGACTCTACATAGGAGCCCGAAAAGGCCTCAGCACTAACATGAAACTCGGCCTGCCAGGTATGGTATCTCACAGGAACCTGTCATTTAGGCACTTTTAAGACCAACGCAAAAAACATTTTGAGGATATCTTTTCATGACCCGCCCGACCAACGTGCAAAATATCCGTCTTCAGAACGGAAACAGAACTTGGGTTAGGCTTGGTGCATCACACTTGTAATCCCATGACAGTGGAATGTAGACAAAAGTGGACAGTGAGATCCCACATTCGAGACTGGCCTCGACTGACACAGCATGACCCGCTTGCTATAAACAACATAAACATGGAAAGAAATGATAATAAAGCTGAGCCAGGCACGGCATCTGCTCGCTTCGTGAGCATGTACACCGAAATTGAAACTCTACATAGGAGCCAAAAAAGGCCTAAGAGCTAACATGAAACTCGGCCTGCCAAATACAGTGTCTCACAGAAATCTGTCATTTAGGTGTTTTGAAGACCAATGCAATAACTGAAGAAACAAAAAAGCTGAGCTGTGCACGGCATGTGCTCACTTTGGCAGCACATACACTAAAATTGGGACTCAACATAGAAGCCCGAAAACGCCTCAGTGCTAACATGAACTTGGCCTGCCATGTACGGTGGCTCACAGGAATCTGTCATTTAGGCGCTTGGAAGACGAACGCACAAAAAATTTTGAGGATGCTTGTTCAAGACCCGCCTGACCAACATGAAAAATTTCCGTCTTCAGAACAATAAAAAAATTTGAGATAGGCTCGGCGCATCACACCTGTCATCCCATGACAGTGGAATGTCGAACCGGGCGGAAAGTGAGATCACAAATTCGAGACTGGCCTCGACCGACACAGCCCTACCCACTTGCTATAAACAACATAAAAACCGAGAGAAAGAAAAACGCTGAGTTGGGCACGGCATGTGTGCCCTTTGGCAGCACACACACTGAAATTGGGACTCTACATAGAAGCCTGAAAAGGCCTCAGCGCTAACATGAAACTCAGCGCTAACATGAGTACAGTGACTCACAGGCACCTGTCATTTAGGAGCTTCGAAGACTAACACACAAAATATTTCGAGAATGTGTGTTCGAGACCCGCCCGACCAACATGGGAAATTTTTGTCTTCAGAACGAAAACGTAACTTGGGTTAGGCTCGGAGCATCACACCTGTAATCCCATGACAGTGGAAGGTCGAGCCGGGCAGACAGTGAGATCACAAATTCGAGACTGGCCTCGAACCACACAGCGCTACCCGCTTGCTATAAACAACATAAAAACAAAAAGAAATAAAAAAGCTGAGCCGGGCACAGCATGTGCTCGCTTCAGCAGCACGTACACTGAAATTGGGACTCTACATAAAAGCCTGAAAAGGCCTCAGTGCTAGCATGAAACTCGGCCTGTTATGTACGGTGGTTCACAGGAACCTGTCATTTAGGTGCTTCGAAGACCAACGCAAAAACAATTTCGAGGATGCGTGTTCGAGAATCGCCTAACCAATATAGGAAATTTTTGTCTTCAGAATGGAAACAAAGCTTGGGTTAGGCTCGGCGCATCACACCTGTCATCCCATGACAGTGGAATATCGAGCCGGGCTAACAGTGCGATCACAAATTCGAGACTGGCCTCGACCGACACAGCACTACCCGCTTGCTATAAACAAAATAAAAACCGATAGAAATAAAAAAGCTAGGCCAAGCATGGCATGTGCTCGCTTCGGCAGCACGTACACCGAAATTGGGACTCTACATAGAAGCTTGAGATGGCCTCAGCACTAACATGAAACAGCCTGCCAGGTACAGTGGCTCACAAGAACCTGTCATTTAGGCGCTTCGAAGACCAACGCAAAAAAGTTTCGAGGATGCGTGTTCGAGACGCACCCGACCAACATGGGAAATTTCGGTCTTCACAACGGAAACAAAACTTGGGTAAGGCTTGGCGCATCACACCTGTCATCCCATGACAGTGGAATGTCAAGCTGGGCGGATAGTGAGATCACAAATTCGAGACTGGCCTCGACCGACACAGTGCTACCCGCTTGCTATAAACAACATATAAACTGAAAGAAATAAAAAAGCTGAGCCGGGCACGGCATGTGCTCGCTTCGGTGGCACATACACTGAAATTGGGACTATACATAGAAGCCCGAATAGGCCTCAGCGCTAACATGAAACTCGGCCTGCCAGGTGCGGTGGCTCACAGTGACCTGTCATTTAGGTGCTTCGGCCTGCCAGGTACGGTGGCTCACAGGAACCTTTAATTAGGCGCTTTGAAGACCAATGCAATAACCGAAAAAAAGGAAAAAGCTGAGCCGACATGGCATGAGCTCGCTTCGGCAGCACATACACTGAAATTGGGATTCTACATAGAAGCTCGAAAAGGCATCAGCACTAACAAGAAACTCGGCTTGCCAGGTATGGTGGCTCACAGAAACCTGTCATTTAGGCGCTTCGAAGACCAACGCAAAAAAAATGTCGAGGATGCGTGTTCGAGACCCGCCCGACCAACATGGAAAATTTCGGTCTTCAGGACAAAAACAAAACTTGGGTTAGGCTCGGCTCATCACACCTGTCATCCCAGGACATTGGAATGTCGAGCCAAACGGACAGTGAGATCACAAATTCGAGGCTGGCCTCGACCCACACAGTGCTACCCGCTTACTATAAACAACATAAAAACCGAAAGAAATAAAAAAGCTGAGCCGGGCACGGCATGTGCTTGCTTTAGCAGCATGTACACTGAAATTGGGACTATACATAGAAGCCCGAATAGGCCTCAGCGCTAACATGAAACTCGGCCTGCCAGGTACGGTGGCTCACAGTGACCTGTCATTTAGGTGCTTCGAAGACCAACGCAATAACCGAAAGAAATAAAAAAGCTGAGCTGGGCATGGCATGTTCTTGCTTCGGCAGCACATCCACTGAAATTGGAACTCTACAGAGAAGCCTGAAAAGACCTCAGGGCTAGCATGCAACTTGGCCTGCCAGGTACGATGGCTCACGGGAACCTGTCATTTAGGTGCTTCGAACACCAACGCAGAAAAAATTTCGAGGATTCGTGTTTGAGACCCACCCGACAAACATGGAAAATTTCCGTCTATAGAAGGGAAACAAAACTTGGGTTATGCTCAGGGCATCACACCTGTCATCTCATGACAATGGAATGTCGAGCTGGGCAGACAGTGAGATCAGGAATTTGAGACTGGCCTCGACCAACACAGTGCTACCCGCTTGCTCTAAACAACATAAAAACCGAAAGAAATAAATCGCTGAGCCGGGCACGGCATGTGTTTGCTTCATCAGCACGTACCCTGAAATTGGCACTCTACATAAAAGATTGAAAAAACCTCAGTGCTAGCATGAAACTCGGCCTGCCAGGTACAGTGACTCACAGTAAACTGTCATTTATGCACTTCGAAGACCAACACAAAAAAATATTTTGAGGATGCGTGTTCAAGACCCACCAGACCAACATGGGAAATTTCCGTCTTAAGAACGGAAATAAATCTTAAGTTTGGCTCAGCGCATCACACCTGTAATCCCATGACAGTGGAATGTCGAGTCAGGCGGACAGTGAGATCACAAATTCGTGACTGGCCTCGACCGACACAGCGCTACTCGCTTGGTATAAACAACATAAAAACCGAGAGAAATAAAAAAGCTGAGCCGGGCAGGGCATGTGCTAGCTTCAGCAGCACATACACTGAAATTGGGACTCTACATTGAAGCCCAAAATAACCTCAACGCTAAAATGAAACTCGGCCTGCCAGGTACAGTGGCTCACAGAAACCTGTCAATTAGGCGCTTCGAAGACCAATGCAAAATAATTTCGAGGATGCGTGTTCGAGACCCGCCCAACCAACATGGGAAATTTCCATCTTCAGAACAAAAACAAAATTTGGATTAGGCTCGGCGCATTAAACCTGTCATCCCATGACAGTGGAATATCGAGCCGGGAGGACAGTGAGATCACAAATTCGAGACTAGCCTCGACCGACACAGCGCTACCCACTTGCTATAAACAAAATGAAAACCGAGAGAAGTAAAAAAGCTGAGCCGGGCACGGCATGTGGTCACTTCGGCAGCATGTACACTGAAATTGGAACTCTACATAGGAGCCCAAAAAGGCCTCAGCACTAAAATGAAACTCGGCCTGCTGGGTAAGGTGGCTCACAGGAACCTGTCATTTAGAAGCTTCGAATTCCAACGCAAAAAAATTTCGAGGATGCGTGTTCGAGCTTCCCCCGACCAACATAAGAAATTTTCATTTTCAGAATGGAAACAAAACTTGGGTTAGGCTCGGCGCATCCCACCTGTCATTTCATGACAATGGAATGTCAAGCCGGGCGGACAGTGAGATCACAAATTTGAGACTGGCCTCGACCAACACAGTGCTACATGCTTGCTATAAACAACATAAAAACCAAAAGAAATAAAAAAGCTTAGTTGGGCATGACATGTGCTCACTTCTGCAGCACGTACACTGAAATTGGGACTCTACATAGAAGCCTGAAAATGCCTCAGCGCAAACATAAAACTCAGCCTGCCAGGTACAGTGGCTCACAGGAACCTGTCATTTAGGAGCTTCGAAAACCAACGCAAAAACTTTTCGAGGATGCGTGTTCGAGACCCGCCTGACCGACATGGGAAATTTCCGTCTTCAGAAGGGAAACAATACTTGGGTTAGGCTCAGCGCATCACACCTGTAATCCCTTGACAGTGGAATGTCGAGCTGGGCGGACAGTGAGATCACAAATTCGAGACTGGCCTCGACCGACACAGCGCAACCCGCTTGCTATAAACAACATACAAACCGAGAGAAATAAAAAAGCTGAGCTGAACACGGCATGTGCTCACTTCAGCAGCACGTACACTGAAATTAAGACTCTACATAGAAGCCCGAAAAGGCTTCAGCGCTAACATGAAACTCGGCCTGCCAGGTACAGTGCCTCACAGAAAAATGTAATTTAGGAGCTTCAAAGACCAACGCAAAAATTTTTCGAGGATGCGTGTTTGAGACCCGCCCGACCAACATGGGAAATGTCCATCTTCAGAATAAAAACAAAACTTGGGTTAGGCTCGGCACATCATCCCATGACAGTGGAATGTCGAGCCGGGTGGACAGTGAGATCACAAATTCGAGACTGGCCTCGACCGACACTGTGCTACATGCTTGCTATAAACAACATAAAAACCGAGGGAAATAAAAAAGCTGAGCCGGGCACGGCATGTACTCGCTTTGGCAGCACGTACACTGAAATTGGGACTCTACACAAAAGCCCGAAAAGGCCTCAGCGCTAACATGAAACTCGGCCTGCCACGTATGGTGGCTCACAGGAAACTGTCATTTAGGCGCTGCGAAGACTAACACACAAAATATTTCGAGGATGCATGTTCGAGACCCACCCGCCCAGCATCGAAAATTTCGTCTTCAGAACAGAAACAAAACTTGTGTTAGGCTCGGCACATTGCACCTGTCATCCCATGACAGTGCAATGTGGAGCCGGGCGGACAGTGAGATCACAAAGTAAAGACTGGCCTCGACCGACACAGCACTACCCACTTGCTATCAACAACATAAAAACCAAAAGGAATAAAAAAGCTGAGCCGGGAACAGCATGTGCTCTCTTCGGCAGCACATACACTGAAATTGGGACTCTACATGGAAGCCCAAAAAGGTCTCAGCGATTACATGAAATTCTGCCTGCCAGGTACGGTGGCTCACAGTAACCTGTCATTTAGGCGCTTCAAAGACCAATGCAATAACTGAAAGAAAGAAAAAGTCTTGTACACCATGTAATTAGTACGTCCACATTTACATCAGGTACCCATTATGTATACATGTACACCATGTACCCATTGGGCAGAAACGTACAGTATATGCATGTGTATGTATTTGTGCACAGTATGTACTTATGTTCACTATGTATGCATAGGTACATATAAGCTAGACATGTAACGACTGTACACGAGTACATAATATGCACGGTATGTACATGTATAAACTATGTAGACACATGCGTGGACACCCACTTTGGTAATTACATGTACTAATTACATGGTGTACATGTGAACATAATGTGTACATGATGTTCATGTGTACACATCGTAATATTACAGTAAATGTAAATGTACATAATGTTTGCAATCTGTTCATCTATATTGACATAATGTGTTATGTATGCATTGTGATTTTATCTACTGTTGTGAATATATGATATCATTGTGACATTACAATACGTAATCATATTGTACACATCATGTACATAAGTATTGGGCACACATTATGTCCATATAATATACATATTGCACAGATTATTTACATTTATTGTACATCTGTATTTGCTGAACACATGTCCACCAGAGAAATTGTATGGTCTGTACCTCTTTTATACATTCTTGTGATATGCCAATAAATGTACACATGATTAGTATATTCTTGGAAATAATTTTGCGCATATTAAATCGAAATCACTTTGGTGACAAAAGTGGGAGTACACCCGGGTGTGCACATAGATTATACGTGTACATATTGTGCATATTACGTACTCGTGTACACAATGCCATCTTACCTGGCAGGCCGAGATTCATGTTAGCTCTGAGGCCTTTTCAGGCTTCTATGTAGAGTCTTACTGTCAGTGTATGTGCTGCCAAAGCGAGTCATGCTGTGCCCGGCTCAGCTTTTTTACTTCTTTCGGTTTTTATGTTGTTTATAGCAAGCGGGTAGCGCTATGTCAGTCGAGGCAAGTCTCGTAATTGTGATCTCACTGTTTGTCCACCTCGACATTCCACTGTCATAAAATTACAGGTGTGATGCGCCGAGCCTCACCCAAGTTTTGTTTCCATCCTGAAGACGGAAATTTCCTATGTTGGTCGGGCGGGTCTCGAACACGCATTCTTCAAATTTTTTGTGCGTTGGTCTTCGAAGCACCTAAATGACAGGTTCCTGTGAGCCACTGTACCTGGCAGACCGAGTTTCAGGTTAGCGCTGAGGCCTTTTTGAGCTTCTACGTAGAGTCTCAATTTCAGTGTACGTGCTGCCGAAGCGAGCACATGTTGTGCCTGGCTATGCTTTATTCTTTCTTTCGGTTATAGCGTTAATCTTCGAAGCACCTAAATGACAGGTTCCTGTGTGCCACCGTACCTGGCAGGCCGAGTTTCATGTTAGTGCTGAGACCTTTTTGGGCTTCTATGTAGAGTCTTAATTTCAGTGTACGTGCTGCTGAAGCGAACATAGGCCGTGCCTGGCTCAGCTTTTATATTTCTTTCGGTTTTTATGTTGTTTATAGCAAGCGGGTAGTGCTGTGTCGGTCAAGGCCAGTCTCGAATTTTTGATCTCACTATCTGCCTGGCTCGACATTTCACTGTCATGGGATTACAGGGTGATGTCCTAAACCTTACCCAAGTTTTGTTGCCATTCTGAAGACGAAAATTTCCCAGGTTGGTCGGGTGGGTCTCGAAAACGCATCCTAGAAGTTTTTTTTGCATTGGTCTTTGAAGCACCTAAATGACAGGTTCCTGTGAGACACCGTACCTGGCAGGCCAAGTTTCATGTTAGCACTGAGGCCTCTTTGGGTTCTATGTAGAGTCCCAATTTCAGTGTACGTGCTGCCGAAGTGAGCACATGCCATGCCCAGCTCAGCTTTTTTTTTCTTTCAGTTTTTATTTTGTTTATAGCAAGCGGGTAGTGCTGTGTTGGTCGAGGCCAGTCTCAAATTGGTGATCTCACTTTCCGCCCAGCTAGACATTCAACAGTCATGGGATTACAGGTGTGATGCGCCAAGCCTAACCCAAGTTTTGTTTTTGTTCTAAAAACAGAAATTTCCCATGTTGGTTGCGCAGGTGTCGAACACGCATCCTCGAAAAGTTTTTGCGTTGGTCTTTGTAGCGCCTAAATGACAGGTTCCTGTGAGCCACCGTACCTGGCAGGCCGAGTTTCATGTTAGCAATGAGGCCTTTTCGGGCTTCTATGTAGAGTCCCAATTTCAGTGTACGTGCTGCTGAAACGAGCACATGCCGTGCCCGGCTCAGCTTTTTTATTTCTCTCGTTTTTTATGTTGTTTACAGCAAGCGGGTAGTGCTGTGTCGGTCGAGGCCAGTCTCGAATTTGTGATCGCACTGTTTTCTTGGCTCGACATTCCACTGTCCTGGGATTACAGGTGTGATGTGCCAAGCATAACCCAAGTTTTTTTTCAGTTCTGAAGATGGAAATTTCCCATGTTGGTCAGGCGAATCTCGAACACACATCTCCGAAATTTTTTTTGCGTTGGTCTTCGAAGTGCCTAAATGACAGGTTTCATTGAGCCACAGTACTTGGCAGGCCGAGTTTCATGTTAGCGTTGAGGCCTTTTGGGCTTCTATGTAGAGTCCCAATTTCAGTGTATGTGCTGCCGAAGCGAGCACATGTCATGCCCGGCTCAGCCTTTCTTTTCTTTTCGGTTATAGCGTTTGTCTTCAAAGCTCCTAAATGACAGGTTACTGTGAGCCACCATACCTCTCAGGCCAAGTTTCATGTTAGCACTGAGGCATTTTCAGGCTTCTATGTAGAGTCCCAATTTCAGTGTACATGCTGCCGAAGTGATCACATGCTGTGCCCGGCTCAAGCTTATTTATTTCTCTCAGTTTTTATGTTGTTTATACCAAGCGGGTAGCGCTGTGTCCGTTGATCCCAGTCTCGAATTTGTGATCTCACTGTCCGCCCGGCTCGATATTCCACTGTCATGGGATGACAGACGTGATTCGCCAATCCTAACCCAAGTTTTGTTTCCATTCTGAAGATGGAAATTTCCCGTGTTGGTCGCGCGGGTGTTGAACACGCATCCTCGAAAATTTTTTGCGTTGGTCTTCGAAGTGCCTAAATGACAGGTTCCTGTGAGTCACAGTACATGGAAGCCCGAGTTTCATGTTAGCGCTGAGGCCTTTTTGGGCTTCTATTTAGAGTCCCAATTTTACTGTACGTGCTGCCGAAGCAAGCACATGCCGTGCCCTGCTCAGCTTTTTTATTTCTCTCGTTTTTTATGTGTTTTATAGCAAGCGGGTAGTGCTGTGTCGGTCGAGGCCAGTCTCGAATTTGTGATCGCACTGTTTGCCCGGCTCGACATTCCACTGTCATGGGATTACAGGTGTTATGCGCTGAATGTAACCCAAGTTTTGTTTCCGTTCTGAAGACGGAAATTTTCCATGTTGGACAGGCGAATCTCGAACACGCATCTTCAAAAGTTTTTTGTGCTGGTCTTCAAAGCGCCTTAATGACAGGTTCCTGTGAGCCATTGTATTTGGCAGGCCGAGATTCATGTTAGCACTGATGCCTTATAGGGTTTCTATGTAGAGTCCCAATTTCAGTGTACCTGCTGCCGAAGCGAGCACATGCCGTGCCCGGCTCAGCTTATTTATTTCTCTCGGTTGTTAATGTTGTTTATAGCAAGCAGGTAGTGCTGTGTCGGTTGAGGCCAGTCTCGAATTTGTGATCTCACTGTCCACCCGGCTCGAAATTTCACTGTCATGGGATGACAGGTGTAATGCGCCGAGCCTAACCCAAGTTTTGTTTCCGTTCTGAAGATGGAAATTTCTCATGTTGGTTGGGCGGGTCTCGAACATGTATCCTCGAAAATTTTTTGCGTTGGTCTTCGAAGCACCTAAATGACAGGTTTCGTTGAGCCACCGTACTTGGCAGGCCGAGTTTCATGTTAGCGTTGAGGCCTTTTGAACTTTTATGTAGAGTCCCAATTTCAGTGTACATGCTGCCGAAGCGAGCACATGTCACGCCCGGCTCAGTTTTTCTGTTTTTTTTTCGGTTATTGCGTTTGTGTCATAACCATTGTGACGTGTACAGTTCCCATTGTGTGTAACCATTTTGAAGTGTAGAGTTCCCATTTTGTGGTAATCTCTGTGAAATGTACAGTTCCCATTGTGTGAAACCATTTTGAAATGTATCATTCCCATTGTGTATTTACCATTGGTAAGGGTAGAGTTCCCATTGTGTGGTAACCATTGTGACGAGTACAGTTCCCATTGTGTGGTAAAAATTGTGAAGTGTACTGTTTCCATTGTGTGTAACCATTGTGAGGTACAATTCCCATTGTGTAGTAACACTAATGTAGTGTACAGTTCCGATTGTGCAGTAACCGCTGTGATACGTAGAGTTACCATTGTGTGTAACCATAGTGAAGTGTATAGTTTTCATTGTGTGTAATTATTTTGAAGTGTACAGTTCCAATTATGTGGTTACCATAGTGAAGTGTACAGTTCCCATTGCGTGTAACCACAGTGAAGTGTACAGTTACCATCGTGTGGTAACCGCTGTAAAGTGTACAGTTACCATTGTGTGGTATCCACTGTGAAGTGTAGAGTTTCCATTGTGTGTAAGCATTGCAAAGTATACAGTTCCCATTGTGTGGTAACCATTGTGAAGTGTACAGTCACCATTGTAACCATTAAGAAGTGTACAGTTCTCATTGTGTGGTAACCATTGTGAAGTGTACAGTTCCCATTGTGTGTAACCATTTTGAAGTGTAAAGTTATCATTATGTGGTAATCGCTGTGAAGTTTACAGTTCCCATTGTGTGAAAATATTGTGAAATGTACCATTTCCATTTTGTGGTACCCACTGTAAAGTGTACAGCTCCAATTGTGTGGTAAACATTGTGAAGTGTACAGTTCCCATTTTGTGGTAACCATTGTGAAGTGTACAGTTACCAATGTGTGTAAGCATTTTGAAGGGTACAGTTACCCCTGCGTGGTAATTATTGTGAAGTGTACAGTTACCATTGTCTGTAACCATTGTGAAGTGTACAGTTACCATTGTGTGTAACCATTGTGAAGTGTACAGTTCACATTGTGTGTAACCATTCTGAAGTGTACGGTTCCCATTGTGTGTAACCATTCTGAAGTGTACAGTTTCCATTGTGTGGTAACGATTGTGAAGTGTACAGTTACCATTGTCTGTAACCATTGTGAAGTGTACAGTTACCATTGTGTGTAACTATTGTGAAGAGTACAGTTCCCATTGTGTGGTAACCATTCTGAAGTGTAAGGTTCCCATTGTGTGGTAAGCATTGTGAGGTGTACAGTTCATATTGTGTGGTAACCATTATGAAGTATACAGTTTTCATTGTGTGTAACCATTAAGAAGTGTAGAGTTCTCATTGTGTGGTAACCATTGTGAAGTGTACAGTTCCCATTGTGTGTAACCATATTGAAGTGTACAGTACCCATTGTGTGAAAATTTTGTGAAATGTACCATTCCCGTTGTGTGGTAACCATTGTAAAGTGAACAGTTCCATTGTGTGGTAAACATTGTGAAGTGTACAGTTCCCACTGTGTGGTTACCATTGTGAAGTGTACAGTTTTCATTGTGTGGTAACTGCTGTGAAGTTTTCAGTAACCATTGTGTGTAACGATTGTGAACTCTACAGTCTTCATTGTGTGAGAACCATTGTGAAGTGTACAGTTTCTATTGTGTCAAAACCATTGTGAAGTGTAGAGTTTTTTTTGTGTGGTGACCATTTTGAAGGGGACAGTTCTTATTGTGTGGTAATTATTGTGAACTGTACAGTTACCGCTGTGTGGTAACCATTGTGATGTGTACAGTTCCCAGTATGTGGTAACACTTATGATGTGTATAGTTTCCATTGTGGGGTAACTGCTGTGAAGGGTACCGTTCCCATTGTATGGCAAGTATTGTGAAGTGTACAGTTCCCATTGTGTGGAAAACATTGTGAAGTGTACAGTTCCAATTGTTTGTAACCATTGTGAAGTGTACAGTTCCCATTGTGTGGTAACCATTGTGAAGTGTACAGTTACGATTGTGTGGTAACTGCTGTGAAGTGTACTGTTACCATTGTGTGGTAATCATTGTGAAGTGTACAGTTCGCATTGTGTTAAACCATTATGAAATGTACAGTTCCCATTGTGTGGTTCTCATTGTGAGTGTACAGTTCCCATTGTGTGTAACCATTGTGAAGTGTACAGTTTATATTCTGTGTTAACCGCTGCGAAGAGTACTGTTCCCATTGTGTGGTAACTGCTGTAAAGTGTACAGTTCCCATTGTGGGCAACCATTGTAAAGTGTACAGTTACCATTGTGTGGTAACCATTGTGAAGTTTAGAGTTACCATTGTGGTAACCATTGTGAAGTGTACAGTTAAAATTGTTTGGTTATAATTGTTAAGTGTACAGTTACCTTTGTGTCATAACCGCTGTGAAGTGTATCATTACCATTGTGTGGTAACCATTGTAAACTGTACAGTTACTATTGTGTGTAGCCATTGTAAAGTGTACAGTTACCATTGTGTTTAACCATTGTGAAGTGTACAGTTCCAATTGTGTTGCAGCCATAGTGAAGGGAACAGTTATTATTGTGTTGTAACCATTGTGAATTCGACAGTTCCCATTGTGTGGAAACCATTGTGAAGTGTACATTTACCATTGTGTGTAACCATTATGAAAAATATATTTACCATTGTGTGTAACCATTGCGAAGTGTACAGTTACCATTCTGTGGTGACCATTATGAAGTGTACAGTTTTTATTGTGTGGTAGCCATTGTGAAGTGTACAGTTTTTATTCTGTGGTAACTGCTGTGAAGTGTAGAGTCCCTATTGTGAGGTAACTGCTGCGAAGTGTACGTTTCCCATTGTGTGGAAACTGCTATTCCCATAGTGTGTAACCATTGTAAAGTGTACAGTTACCATTGTGTGGTAACCATTTTGATGTGTACTGTTTTTATTGTGTGTAACCATTTAGAAGTGTACAGTTACCATTGTGTGTAACCATTATGAAGTGTACAGTTACCATTGTGTGATAACCCTTGTGAAGTGTAAAGTTCCCATTGTGTGGTAACCATTGTGAAGTGTACAGTTCCCATTGTGTGTAACCATTGCGAACTATACAGTTACCATTGTATGGTAAACATTGTGAAGTGTACAGTTTCCATTGTTTGTAATTATTGTGAAGTGTAGAGTTACCATTATGTGGTAACTGCTGCGAAGTGTACAGTTATTATTGTGTGTAACCATAGTGAAGTGTACTTTTATCATTGTGTGGTAACCTCAGTGAAGTGTAAACTTACCATTGTGTGGTAACCATTGTGAAGTGTACAGTTCCCATTGTGTGGTAACCATTGTGAAGTGTACAGTTCCCATTGTGTGGTAATGGCTGCGAAGTGTACAGTTCTTATTTTGTGGTAACCATTGCGAGTGTACAGTTTTCATTGTATGGTAACCATTGTGAAGTGTACAGTTCCTATTGTGTGGTAACGGCTGCGAAGTGTACAGTTCTTATTTTGTGGTAACCATTGCGAAGTGTACAGTTTCCATTGTGTGGTAACCATTGTGAAGTGTACAGTTACAATTTAGTGGTAACCACTGTAAAGTGTACAGTTACCATTGTGTAGTAACCATTGTGAAGTGTACAGTTCCCTTTGTGTGGTAACCACTGCGAAATGTACAGTTACTATTGTGTGGTATCTACTGTGAAGTGTACAGTTCCCATTGTGTGTAACAATTGTGAAGTGTACAGTTCCCATTGTGTGTAACTATTTTGAAGTGTACAGTTTCCATTATGTGGTAACCACTGTGAAGTGTACAGTTATCATTTTGTGTTACCATTTTGAAATGTACAGTTTTCATTGTGTGGTAACCATTGTGAAGAGTACACTTCCTATATTGTGGTAACCATTGTGAAGTGTAAAGTTATTATTGAGTGGTAATTATTTTAAGTGTACAGCTACCTTTGTGTGTAACCATTGTGTAGTGTACAGTTTCCATTATGTAATAACCGCTCTGAAGTGTATCATTCCCATTGTGAATAACCATTGTGAGGTGTACAGTTACCATTATGTGGTAACCATTGCGAAATGTACAGTTACCATTGTGTGTAATCAATTTGAAATGTATACTTCCCATTGTGTGGTAAGCATTGTAAAGTGTACAGTTTCCATTGGGAGGTAACCATTGTGAAGTGTACAATTTTTATTGTGTGGTAACCATTGTGAAGTATACAGTTCCCATTGTGTGGTAACCATTTTGAAGTGTACATTTACCATTGTGTAATAACCACTGTGAAGTGTACAGTTGCCATTGAGTAATAACCATTGTACAGTGTACAGTTCCCGTTGTGTGTTAACCATTGTAAAGTGTACAGTTCCCATTGTGTGTAAACCATTAAGAAGTGTACAGCTTCCATTGTGTAAAATTATTGTAAAGTGTACAGTTCCCATTGTGTGTAACTATTTTGAAGTGCACAGTTCCCATTATGTGGTAACCACTGTGAAGTGTACAGTTACTATTTGTGTTACCATTTTGAAGTGTACAGTTTCCATTGTGTGGAAACCATTGTAAAGTGTACAGTTCCCATAGTGTGGTAACCATTGTGAAGGGTACAGTTCCCATTGTGTGGTAACCGCTGTGAAGTTTACAGTTACCATTGTGTGGGAACCATTGCGAAGTGTTCAGTTCTCATTCTGTGGTAACCATTGCGAAGTGTACAGTTACCAGTGTGTGGTAGCCATTGTGAAGTGTACAGTTCCCATTGTGTGTAAGCATTTTGAAGTGTGCAGTTCCCATTGTGTGGTAACAATTGTGAAGTGTACAGTTACCATTGTGTTGTAGTCATTTTGAAGTTTACAGTGACCATTTTGTGGTAACTACTGTAAAGTGTACAGTGCTCATTGTGTAGTAACCGCTGTGAAGTGTAAATTTACCATTGTTTGGTAATCATTGTGAAGTGTACAATTACCATTGTGTGTAGCCGTTGTGAATTGTACAGTTATCATTGTGTGTAACCATTGTGAAGTGTACAGTTCCCATTTTGTGGTTACCATTGGGATGTGTACAGTTCCCATTTTGTGTAACCACTGGGTAGTGTAAAGTTCCCATTGTGTGGTAACCATTGTGAACTGTACAGTTTTTATTGTGTGTAACCATTTTGAAGTGTACAGTTCCCATTGTGTGTAACCATTGTGAAGTGTACCGTTCCCATTGTGTGGTAACCATTGTAAAGTGTACCGCTCCAATTGTGTGGTAACCATTGTGAAGTGTACAGATCCCACTGTGTGGTAACCATTGTGAAGTGTACAGTTACCATTGTGTTGTAACCATTGTGAAGTTTACAGTGACCATTGTGTGGTAACTATTGTGATGTGTACAGTTCTCATTGTGTAGTAACTGCTGTGAAGTGTAAATTTCCATTGTGTGGTAACCATTGTGAAGTTTACAGTTACCATTGTGTGTAGCTATTATGAAGTGTACAGTTACCATTGTTTGTAACCATTGTGAAGTGTACAGTTTCCATTGTTTGGTAACCATTGTGAAGTGTACAGTTTCCATTGTTTGGTAACCATTGTGAAGTGTACAGTTCCCATTGTGTTTTAACCATTGTGAAGTGTACAGTTTCCACTGTGTGGTAACCATTTGGATGTGTTCAGTTCCCACTGTGTAACCATTGGGAAGTATACAGTTCCCATTGTGTGCTAACCATTGTGAATTGTACAGTTTTTATTGTGTGTAACCATTTTGAAGTGTACAGTTTCCATTGAGTGTTAACCGCTGTGAAGTGTACAGTTTCCATTGTGTGTAAACATTGTGAAGTGTACCGTTCCCATTTTGTGGTAAACATTGTGATGTGTATCGTTCCCATTATGCGGAAACCATTGTGAAGTGTACAGATCCCATTGTGTCGTTACCATTGTGAAGTGTACAGTTTTTATTGGGTGATAACAAATGTGAAGTGTACAGTTCCCATTGTGTGTAACCATTTTTAAGGGTACAGTTTCAATTGTGTGGTAACCATAGTAAAGTGTACACTTTTTATTGTGTAGTGACTGCTGTGAAGTGTAGATTTACCATTGTGTGTAACAATTGTGAAGTGTACAGTTCCAGTTGTGTTTAACCATTGTAAGGTTTAGAGGTCTCATTGTGTTGTAACGATTCGGAAGTGTACATTTCCCATTGCATGGTAATTATTGTGAAGTGTACAGTTACAATTGTGTGGTAACCGCTGTGAAGTGTACAGTTACCAATGTGTGGTAACCATTGTCAAGTGTAGAGCTTTTATTGTGTGTAACAATTGTGAAGTGTACTGTTATTATTGTGTGGTAACTGCTGCAACGTATACAGATCTTATTTTGTGGTAACCATTGTGAAGTGCACAGTTACCATTGTGTGGTAACCGCTGCGAAGTGTTCAGTTCCCATTGTGTGGTAACCGCTGGGAAGTGTAGTTTCCATTGTGTGGTAACTGCTTTAAAGTGTACAGTTTTATTCTGTGTAACCATTGTGAAGTGTACAGTTCCCATAGTGTGGTGACCAATTTAAAGTGTACATTTCCCATTGTGTGGTAACCACTGTGATGCGTACAGATATTATTGTGTATTAACCACTGTAAAGTGTACAGTTTTCATTATGTGTAACCATTTTAAAGTGGACAGTTATCATTTTGCATAACCATTGTCAAGTGTACAGTTACCATTTTGTGGTAACCATTGTAAGCTGTGCAGTTACAATTTAGTAATAACCATTGTGAAGTGTCCAGTTCATATTGTGTGTAACCATTGGGAAGTGTAGAGTTCCCATTGTGTGGTAACCATTGTGAAGTGTACATTTCCTATTGTGTGTAACCATTGTGAAGTGTACAGTTCCCATTTTGTGGTAACCATTGTGAAGTGTACATTTATTATTGTGTGTAAACCGCTGTTAAGTTTAGAGTTACAATTGTGTGTAACCATTGTGAAGAGTACAGTTCCCATTTTGTGAAAACCATTGTGAAGCGTACAGTTCCCTTTTTGTAAAAACCATTGTGAAGTGTAGTTTTCATTGTGTGGTAACCACTGTGAAGTACTCAGTTCCCATTGTGTGGAAACCATTGTGAAGTGTGCAGTTTTCATTCTGTGGTAACCATTGTGAAGTGTACAGTTACCATTGTTTTGGAACCATTGTTAAGTGTACAGTTTCGATTGTGTGGTAACCATTGTGAAGTGTACCATTCCCATTGTATGTAACCATTGTGAAGTGTACAGTCCCATTTTATAAGAACCGTTGTGAAGTGTACACTTCCCATTGTGTGAGAACCATTGTCAAGTGTAGTTTTCATTGTGTGGTGACCATTGTGAAGTTTACCGTTCTCATTGTGTGGTAATCATTGTGAAGTGTACAGTTACCACTGTGTGGTAACCATTGTGAAGTGTACAGTTCCCATGATTTGGTAACTGCTGTGAAGTGTACACTTCCCATTGTGTGAAAACCATCGTGAAGTGTACAGTTCCCATTGTGTGGTAAACTTTGTGAAGTTTACAGTTTCCATTCTGTGTAACCACTGTGAAGTGTACAGTTCCCATTGTGTGGTAACCATTGTGAAGGATAGAGTGCCCATTGTGTGGTAACCATTGTAAGTGCACAGTTCCCATTGTGTGGTAACCATTGTGAAGTGTAGAGTTACCATTGTGTAGAAACCACTCTGAAGTGTACAGTTACCATTGTGTGGAAACCGCTTTAAAGTGTACAGTTTTCATTGTGTGTAACCATTGTGAAGTGTAGAGTTTCCAATGTGTGGTAACCATTGTGAAGGGTACAGTTCCCATTGTATGGTAACCGTTGTTAAGTGTACAGTTCTTATTGTGTGGTAATTATTTGAAGGGTACAGTTACCATTGTCTGGTAATTATTGTGAAGTGTAAAGTTCTTATTGTGTGGTAACCATTGTGAAGTGTTCAGTTTCCATTGTCTGGTAACCATTGTGAAGTGTACCATTCTCATTGTGTGGTAACCATTGTGGAGTGTACAGTTACCATTGTGTGGAAACCATTGTAAATGTACAGTTTCCATTGTGTGGTAACCATTGTGATGTGTACACTTACCATTGTTTAAGAACTATTTTGAAGTGTACAGTTTCCATTGTGTGGTAACCATTGTGAAGTGTAAAATTCCCATTGTGTGTAACCTTTGTGAAGTGTACAGTTTTTATTATGTGGTAACCATTGTGAAGTGTACAGTTACCATTTTGTGGAAACCGCTTTAAAGTGTACAATTCCCATTGTGTGTAACTATTGTAAAGTGTACAGTTCTCGTTGTGAGGTAACCATTGAGAAGAGTAGAGTTTTCATTGTGTGGTAACCGTTGTAAAGTGCACAGTTTTTATTGTGTGGTAACCATTGTGAAGTGTAGAGTTCTTATTATGCATAACTATTGTGAAGTGTACAGTTTCCATTGTGTGGTAACCATTGTAAGTGCACAGTTCCCATTGTGTGGTAACCATTGTGAAGTGTAGAGTTACCATTGTGTAGAAACCACTCTGAAGTGTACAGTTACCATTGTGTGGAAACCGCTTTAAAGTGTACAGTTTTCATTGTGTGTAACCATTGTGAAGTGTAGAGTTTCCAATGTGTGGTAACCATTGTGAAGGGTACAGTTCCCATTGTATGGTAACCGTTGTTAAGTGTACAGTTCTTATTGTGTGGTAATTATTTGAAGGGTACAGTTACCATTGTCTGGTAATTATTGTGAAGTGTAAAGTTCTTATTGTGTGGTAACCATTGTGAAGTGTTCAGTTTCCATTGTCTGGTAACCATTGTGAAGTGTACCGTTCTCATTGTGTGGTAACCATTGTGGAGTGTACAGTTACCATTGTGTGGAAACCATTGCAAATGTACAGTTTCCATTGTGTGGTAACCATTGTGATGTGTACACTTACCATTGTTTAAGAACTATTTTGAAGTGTACAGTTTCCATTGTGTGGTAACCATTGTGAAGTGTAAAATTCCCATTGTGTGTAACCTTTGTGAAGTGTACAGTTTTTATTATGTGGTAACCATTGTGAAGTGTACAGTACCATTTTGTGGAAACCGCTTTAAAGTGTACAATTCCCATTGTGTGTAACTATTGTAAAGTGTACAGTTCTCGTTGTGAGGTAACCATTGAGAAGGGTAGAGTTTTCATTGTGTGGTAACCGTTGTAAAGTGCACAGTTTTTATTGTGTGGTAACCATTGTGAAGTGTAGAGTTCTTATTATGCATAACTATTGTGAAGTGTACAGTTTCCATTTTGTGGTAACCATTGAGAATTGTTCAGTTCATATTGTTTGTAACCATTGGGAAGTGTACAGTTCTCATTTGGTGTGAACCATTGTGATGTGTCCAGTTGATATTGTGTGTAACCATTTGGAAGTGTACAGTTCCCATTTGGTGAAAACCATTGTGAAGTGTACAGTCACCAATGTGTGGTAACTGCTTTAAAGTGTACAGTTCCCATTTTTTGGAAACCACCGTGAAGTGTACAGTTCAAATTGTGTGGCAACCATTGTGAAGTGTACAGTCCCCATTGTGTGTAATTATGGTTATGTGTACAGTTTCCATTGTGTGGTAAACATTGTGAAGTGTACAGTTACCATTGTGTTGTAACCGCTGTGAAGTGTACAGTTCCCATTGTGTATAACCATTGTAAAGTGTACAGTTTCCATTGTGTGGTAATTATTATGAAGGGTAGAGTTCCCATTGTGCAGTTACCAGTGTTAAGTGTACAGTTATTATTGTGTGGTAACCATTGTGAAGTGTACAGTTACCATTGTGTGGTAACCATTGTCAAGTGTACGGTTACAGTTGTGTGTAACTGTTGTGAAGTGTACAGTTCCCATGGTGTGGTAACCATGGTAAAGTGTACAGTTACCATTGTGTGGTAACCATTGTGAAGTGTACAGTTTCCGTTGTGTGGTAACCATTGTGAGTGTACAGTTCTTATTGTGTGGTAATCATGGTGAAGTGTACAGTTTTCATTTTGTGGTTACCACTGTGAAGTGTACAGTTCCCATTTTGTGGTAACCGCTTTGAAGTGTACAGTTCGCATCGAGTGTAACCATTGTAAAGTGTTCAATTTTCATTGTGTGGTAATTATTGTGAAGTGTATAGTTTCCATTGGGTGTAACCATTATGCAGTGCACAGTTTGCATTGTTTGGTAACATTTGTGAAGTGTATAGTTCCCATTGTGCGTAACCATTGTGAAGTGTACAGTTATAATTTTGTGGTAACCATTGTAAAGTGTCAAGTTCATATTGTGTGTAATCATTGGGAAGTGTAGAGTTACCATTGTGTGATAACCATGGTGAAGTGTACATTTACTATTGTATGTAAACATTGTGAAGTGTACATTTATTATTTTGTGGAAACCACTGTTAAGTGTACAGTTACCATTGTGTGTAAACATTGTGAACTGTACAGTTCCCATTTAGTCGGAACCATTGTGAAGTGTACAGTTCCCTTTTTGTGAAAACCATTGTGAAGGGTACAGTTTTCATTGTGTGATAACCACTGTGAAGTGTACAGTTCCCATTTTGTGGAAACCATTGTGAAGTGTACAGTTCCCATTTTGTGGAAACCATTGTGAAGTGTACAGTTCCCATTCTGTGGTAACCATTGTGAAGTGTACAGTTATCATTGTTTGGGAACCATTGTTAAGTGTACAGTTCCCATTCTGTGTAACCACTGTGAAGTGTACAGTTCCCATTGTGTGTAACCATTGTGAAGTGTACAGTTCCCATTTTATGGGAACTATTGTGATGTGTACACTTCCGATTGTGTGAGAACCATTGTCAAGTGTACAGTTTTTATTGTGTGGTGACCATTGTGAAGTTTACAATTCCCGTTATGTGGTAATTATTGTGAAGAGTACAGTTACCACTGTGTGGTAACCATTGTGAAGTGTACAGTTTCCATGATTTGGTAACTGCTGTGAAGTGTACACTTCCCATTGTGTGACAACTATTGTGAAGTGTACAGTTACCACTGTGTGGTAACCATTGTGAAGTGTACAGTTTCCATGATTTGGTAACTGCTGTGAAGTGTACACTTCCCATTGTGTGACAACTATTGTGAAGTGTACAGTTCCCATTGTGTGGTAACCTTTGTGAAGTGTACAGTTCCCATTTTGTGTAACCACTGTGAATTGTACAGTTCTTATTGTGTGGTAACCATTGTGAAGGGTAGAGTTCCCATTGTGTGGTAACCATTGTGAAGTGCACAGTTCCCATTATGTGGTAACCATTGCGAAATGTAGTTACCATTGTGTAGTAACCACTCTGAAGTGTACAGTTTTTGTTGTGTGTAACCATTGTGAAGTGCACCGTTCTCATTGTGTAAAAACCATTTTGAAGTGTGCAGTTTGCATTGTGTGGTAACCATTGTGAAGTGCACAGTTTTCATTGTGTGGTAACCATTGTGAAGTGTACACTTTTTATTGTGTGTAACAATTGTGAAATGTACAGTTTTTATTATATGGTAACCATTGTGAAGTGTACAGTAACCATTGTGTGGAAACCGCTTTGAAGTGTACAGTTGTGTGTAACCATTGTGAAGTGTAGAGTTTCCACTGTGTTGTAACCATTGTGAAGGATACAGTTACCATTGTGTGGTAACCATTGTTAAGTGTAAAGTTCTTATTGTGTGGTAACCATTGTGAAGTGTACAGTTACCATTTTCTGGTAATCATTGTGAAGTGTACAGCTCCCATTGTGTGTTAAACATTGTGAAGTGTACAGTTACCATTGTGTAGAAAGCATTGTAAATGTAGAGTCTCCATTGTGTGGTAATCATTGTGAAGTGTACAGTTCCCATTGTGTGTAACGTTTGGGAAGTGTCCAGCTTTTATTGTGTGGTAACCATTTTGAAGTGTACAGTTACCGTTTTGTAAAAACCGCTTTGAAGTGTACTGTTCCCATTGTGTGTAACTATTTTAAAGTGTACAGTTCTCATTGTGTGGTAACCATTATGAAGGGTATAGTTTCCATTGTGTGGTAACCATTGTAAAGTGTAGAGGTCTCATTGCGTGGTAACCATTGTGAAGTGTAGAGTTCTTATTGTGCATAACTATTGTGAAGTGTACAGTTTTCATTTTGTGGTAACCATTGAGAATTGTCCAGTTCATATTGTGTGTAACCATTGGGAAGTGTACAGTTCTAATTTTGTCTGAACCATTGTGATGTGTCCATTTCATATTGGATGTGTAACCATTTGAAAGTGTACAGTTTCCATTTGTTGGGTACCATTGTAAATGTACAGTCACCATTGTATGGTAACTGCTTTAAAGTGTACAGTTCCCATTTTTTGGGAACCACCATGAAGTGTACAGTTCAAATTGTGTGGTAACAATTGTGAAGTGTACAGTTTCCATTGTGTGTAACCATTGTTATGTGTACAGTTTCCATTGTGTGGTAAACATTTTGAAGTGTACAGTTACCATTGTGTTGTAACCACTGTGAAGTGTACAGTTCCCATTGTGTGTAACCATTGTAAATGGTACAGTTCCCATTGTGTGGTAATCATTGTGAAGGGTAGAGTTTCCATTGTGTGGTTACCATTGTTAATTGTACAGTTCCCATTGTGTGGTAACCATTGTGAAGTGTACAGGTTCCATTACGTTTAACCATTGCAAAATATACAGTTATTATTGTGTGGTAACAATTGTGAAGTGTAAAGTTCCCATTGTGTGTAACCATTTTTAAGTGTACAGTTCCCATTGTGTGGTGAAGGCTGTAAAGTGTAGAGTTCTTATTGTGTCTAACCAGTGTGAAGTGTACCATTCCCATAGTGTGGTAACCATTGTGAAGTGTACAGTTACCATTTTGTGGTAACCATTGTGAAGTGTAAAGTTACCATTGTATAATAACCGCTGTGAAAAGTTCAGTTCCCATTGTTTGTAACCATTGTGAAGTGTACCATTTTCATTGTGTGGTAACCATTGTGAAGTGTACAGTTACCATTGTGTAAAAATATTTTGAAATGTACCATTCCCATTGTTTGGTTACCATTGTTAAAAGTAAACTTCCCATTGTGTGGTAACCATTGTGAAGTGTACAGTTCCCATTGTGTGTAACCCCTGTGAAGTGTACAGTTCCCATTGTGTTGTAACCATTGTGGAGGCTCCCGTTTCCATTGTGCGGTAACCATTGTGAAGTGTACCTTTCCTATTCTGTGTAACCATTGTGAAGTGTAAAGTTTCCCTTGTGTGGTAACCATTGTGAAGTGTACATTTATAATTGGGTGGTAACCACAGTGAAGTGTACAGTTACCATTGTGTGTAACCATTGTGAAGTGTACAGTTTTCATTTTGTGGGAACCATTGCGAAGTGTACAGTTCCCCTTGTGTGAAAACCATTGTGAAGTGTACAGTTTTCATTGTGTGATGAACATTGTAAAGTGCACAGTTTTTATTGTGTGGTAACCATTGTGAAGTGTACATTTACAATGTTGTGGTAACCATTGTGAAGCGTACAGTTACCATTGTGTGGTAATCATTGTGAGGTGTACACTTCCCATTGTGTGTTAACCATAAGTGTACAGTTCCCATTGTGTGGTAAACATTGTGAAGTTTACTCTTCTTATTGTGTGGTAATCATTGTGAAGTGTACACTTTCCATTGTGTGGTGACCAATGTATAGTGTAGAGTTCCAATTGTGCATAACCACTGTGAATTGTACAGTTACCGTTTTGTGTTAACCATAGAGAAGTGTCCAGTTCATGTTTTTTGTAACCATTGGGATGTGTACAGTTCCCATTTTGTGGGAACCATTGTGAAGTGTCCAGTTCATATTGTGTGTAACCATTGGAAAGTGTACAGTTACCATTTGGTGGGAACCATTGGGAAGTGTAGTCACCATTGTGTGGTAACTGCTGTAGAGTGTACAGTTCCCACTGTGTGGGAACCATTGTGATTTGTACAGCTTTCATGGTGTGGTAACCGCTGTGAAGTGTACAGTTTTCATCGTGTGTAACCATTGTGAAGGGTAGAGTTTTCATTGTGTGGTAACGATTGTGAAGTGTACACTTCCCACTGTTTGGTAATGATTGTGAAGTGTACAGTTCCCATTGTGTGGTAACCATTGTGAAGTGTACTTTTTCCATTGTGCATAACCATGTGAAGTGTACAGTTACCATTGTGTGGTAACCATTGTAAAGTGTACAGTTTTTATTGTGTGTAACCATTGTGAAATGTACTGTGTCCATTGTGTGGAATCCATTGTGAAGTGCACAGTTACCATTGTGTGCTAACCGCTGCAAAATTTACAGTTCTCATTGTGTGGTAACCGTTAGGAAGTTTACAGTTATTATTGTGTGTAACCATTTTGAAGTTGCCAGTTCCAATTGTGTTTAATCATTATGATGTGTACACTTCCCATTGTGTGGTAACCACTGTGAAGTGTACAGATACCATTGTGTGCTAACCGCTGTGAAGGGTTGAGTTTTCATGGTGTGGGAACCATTGCGAACTGTACAGTTCCCATTCTGTGGTAACCATTGGGAAAGGTACAGTTACTATTGTGTGGTAACCATTGTGAGGTGTACAGTTATTATCGTGCGGTAACTATTTTGACGTGTAAAGTTCTTATTACGTGGTAACCGCTATGATGTATACAGTTCCCATTGTTTGGTAACCATGGTGAAGTGTAGAGTTACCACTGTGTGAAAACCATTGTGAAGTGTACAGTTTCCATTAAATGGTAATAATTGTGAAGTGTACAGTTCCCATTTTGTGGTAATTATTGTGAAGTGTACAGTTCCCATTTTGTGGTAATTATTGTGAAGTGTACAGTACTTTTTGTGTGTAACGATTGTGAAGTGTACAGTTTTTATAGTGTGTTAACCATTGAGAGGTGTACAGTTACCATTGTTTGGTAACCGCTGTGAAGTGTACAGTTCCCATTGTTTGAAACCATTGTGAAGTGTACAGTTTCCATTGAGTGGTAACCATTGTGAAGGGTACAGTTCCCATTGTGTGGTAACCATGGTTAAGTGTACTAATATTGTGTGGTAACCATTGTGAATGGTACAGTTTACCATTGTGTGGTAACCATTGTGAAGTGTAAATTTCCCATTGTGTGGTAACCATTGTGAAGTGTACAGTTCCCATTGTGTGGTAACCATTGTGAAGTGTACAGTTTCCATTGTGCGGTAAGCAGTACAAGTGTACAGTTACCACTGTGTGGAAACCATTGTAAAGAGTACATTTTTCATTTTGTAGTAACCATTGTGAAGTGTACACATACCATTTTTGAAAACCATTATGAAGTGTACAGTTCCCATTGTGTGGTAATTATTTTAAAGTGTACAGTTATCATTGTGTGTAACGATTGTGAAGTGCACAGATCCCATTGTTTGGTAACCATTGTGAAGTGTACAGTTCCCATTCTGTGCAACCAATGTGAAGTGTACAGTTACCATTTATTGGTAACAATTGTGAAGTGTCCAGTTCATATTGTGTGTAAACATTGGGAAGTGTACAGTTCCCATTGTGTGGTAACCATTGTGAAGTGTATATTTCCCATTGTGTGGAAAAAATTGTGAAGGGTAGAATTCCCATTGTGTGTAACCATTGTAAAGTGTACAGTTTCCATTATGTGGTGACCATGGTGAAGTGTACAGTTACCATTGTGTGTAACCATTGTGAGGTGTAAAGTTCCTATTGTGTGGTAACAATTGTGAAGTTTACAGTTTCCTTTGTGTGGTAACCATGGTGAAGGGTGGAGTTACAATTGTGTAAAAATTATTGTGAGGTGTACAGTTCCCATTCTGTGGTATACATTGTGATATGCACAGTTTTTTTTTGTGTAACCATTGTGAAGTGTAAAGTTCCCATGGAGTGGTAACCATTGTTAAGTGTACAGTTCTTATTGTGTCATAACCATTGTGAAGTGTACAGTTCCCATTGTGTGGTTCCCATTCTGAAGTTTACAGTTTTCATTGTGTGTAATAATTGTGAAGTGTAGAGTTTCCATTGTGTGGTAACAATTCTGAAGTTTAGAGTTATTATTGTTTGTAACCATTGTGAAGATTATTGTTACCACTGTGTGGTAACCATTGTGAACAGCATAGTTACAATTGTGTGGTAACCATTGGGAATTTTACAGTTACCAATGTGTGGTAACCATTGTGAAGTGTACAGTTTTAATCGTTTGGTAACCATTCAAGTGTAGAGTTACCATTGTGTGTAACCATTGTAAAGTTTAAAGTTTCTATTGTTTGGTAACCAGTGTGAAGTGTACAGTTCCCATTGTGTGATAATCATTGTGAAGTGTAGAGTTACCATTGTGTGGGAACCATTGTGGAGTGTACAGTTTCCATTGTGTGGGAACCATTGTAAAGTGTACAGTTCCCATTGTGTGTAACCATTGTGAAGTGTACAATTTTAATTCTGTGGTAACCTCTCTGAAGTTTACAGTTCCCATTGTGTGTAAACATTTTGAAGTGTACATTTTCCATTGTGTGGTAACAAAGGTGAAGGGTACAGTTCCCATTGTGTGGTAACGATTCTTAAGTGTACAGTTCTTATTGTGTGCTAACGATTGTGAAGTGCACAGTTACCATTGTGTAGTAACAATTGTGAAGTGTAAAGTTCTCATTGTGTTGTAACCATTGTGAAGTGTACAGCAAACATTGTCTGGTAATCATTGTGAAGTGTAGAGTTCCCATTGTTTGGTAACCATTGTGAAGGGTACAGTTACCATTGTGTGGAAACAATTGTAAAGTGTACAATTCCCATTGTGTGGTAACCATGGTGAAGTGTGCAATTACCATTGTTTGGGAACCATTGTAAAGTGTACAGTTAGCATTGTGTGCAACCATTGTGAAGTGTACAGTTACCATTGTGTTTAACCATTGTAAAGTGTACAGGTTTTATTGTGTGGTAACCATTGTGAAGTGTACAGTCCCCATTGTGTGGTAACCATTTTGAAGTGTACATTTCCCGTTGTGTGGTAACCATTTTGAAGTGTAGAGTTCCCATAGTGTGTAACCATTGAAAAGTGTACAGTTCCCATTGTGTGGCAACCATTGTGAAGTGTACTGTTTATATTGTCTTTAACCATTTTGAAATGTACAGTTCCCATTATGTGGTGACCACTGTGAATTGTACAGTTTTTATTGTTTGTAACCATTCTAAAGTGTACAGTTCCCATTTTGTGGTAACAATTGTGAGGTCTGCCATTCACATTGTGTGGTAACCATTGTTACATGTACAATTCTTATTGTGTGGTAACCATTGTGAAGTGTAGAGTTATCATTGTGTGGTAACCATTGTGAAGTGTAGAGTTCCCATTGTGTGGTAACAATTGTGAAGTGTACACTTCCCATTGTGTTTAACCATTGTTAAGTGTACAGATGTTATTGTGTGGTAACCATTGTGAAGAATACAGTTCCCATTGTGGGGTAACCATTGTGAAGTGTACAGTTACCATTTCATGGTAATAGCTGTGAACTGTACAGTTACTATTTTGTGCTGACCGTTGTGAAGTGTTCAGTTACCATTGTTTGTTACCATTGTGAAGTGTTCAGTTTCCATTGTGTGGTAACCATTGTGAAGTGTACAGTTTCCATTGTGTGGTAACCATTTTGAAGTGTACAGTTCCCATTGTGTGGTACCCACTGGGAAGTGTACAGTTCCCATTGTGTGGTATCCATTGTGAAGCATACGCTTTCCATAGTGTGTAACTATTGGGAATTGTACAGTTCCCATTGTGTGGTAACCATTGTGCAGTGTACAGTTTCCATTGTCTGTAACCATTTTGAAGTGTACAGTTCCCATTGTGTGATAACCACTGCGAAGTTTACAGTTTCCATTGTGTGTAACTATAGCAAAGTGAACCATTTCCATTGTGTGGTAACAATTGGAAAGTGTACAGTTCCCATTGTGTGGTAACCATTGTGAAGTGTACAGTTCCCACTGCTTGGTAACCATTGTGACGTGTACAGTTCCAAATGTGTGTAACCATTGTGACGTGTACCATTCTTATTCTGTGGTAATCATGGTGAAGTGAACATTTCTTATTGTGTGGTAACCGCTGTGAAGTGCAGAGTTACCATGGAGTGTAACCATTGTGAAATGTACAGTTTCCACTGTGTGGTAACCGCTCGGAAGTGTACAGTTCTTATTATGTGTAAACATTGTGAAGTGTACAGTTACCGTTGTGTGGAAACCATTGTGGAGTGTACAGTTCCCATTGTGTGGTAACAATTGTGACTTGTACAGTTCCAATTGTGTGTAACCATTGTGACGTGTACCATTCCCATTTTCTGGTAATCATGGTGAAGTGAACATTTCTTACTGTGTGGTGACCGCTGTGAAGTGCAGAGTTACCATGTTGCATAACCATTGTGAAGTGTACAGTTCCCATTGTCTGTAACCATTGTGAATGCACAGTCCCCATTGTGTGGTAACCGTTGTGAAGTGCACAGTTCCCATTGTGTGGTAATTATTGCGAAGTGTCCAGTTACAATTGTGTGGTAACCGATTTGAAGTTTACAGTTACCATTGTGTGGTAACCATTGTGAAGTATACACTTACCAGTGTGTGTAACAATTGTAAAGTGTACAGTTACTATTGTGTAGTAACTGCTGTGAAATGTACAGTTCCCATTGTGAGTTACCATTGTAAAGTGCACAGTTACCATTGTGTGTAACCATTGTGAAGTGTACAATTCCCATTGGGAGTTACCACTGTGGAGGATACAGTTTCCATTGTGTGTAACCATTGTGAAGTGTACAGTTCCTATTGTGTGGTAACCCTTGTAAAGGGTACAGTTCCCATTGTTTGGTAACCATAGTTACGTGTACAATTTTTATTCTGTGGTAATAATTGTGAAGTGTACAGTTCTCATTCTGTGGTAACCATTTTGAAGTGTACAGTTCCCACTGTGTGGTAACCATTGTTACGTGTACAATTCTCATTGTGTGATAACCATTGTGAAGGGTACAGTTACCATTGTGTGGTAACAATTTTGAGGTGTACAGTTCCCATTTTCTGTAACCATTGAAAAGGGTAGAGTTCTCATTGTGTGGTAACCATTGTGAAAAGTACAGTTCCCATTGTGTGGTAACCATTGTGAAGATTACAGTTACCATTGTGTGGTAACAATTGTGAAGTGTACAGTTACCATTTTGTGGTAATTTCTGTGAAGTGTACAGTTAACATATTGTGGTAACCGTTGTGAAGTGCACAGTTACAATTCTGTAATTTTGAAGTGTACAGTTAAAATTTTGTCTAATTATACAGAAGTGTACAGTTCCCATTGTGTGGTAACCATTGTGAAGTGTACAGTTCCCATTGTGTGGTAACCATTGTGAAGTGTACAGTTCCCATTATGTGGTAACCATTGTGAAGTGTACAGTTTCCATAGTGTGTAATTATTGGGAAGTGTACAGTTCCCATTGTGTGGTAACCATTGTGGAGTGTACAGTTCCCATTGTGTGTAACCATTGTGAAGTGTAGAGTTTCCATTGTGTGGTAACCATTGTGAAGTGTAGTTTCCATTGTGTGTAACCATCGTGAAGTGTACAGATCCCATTGTGTGGTATCTATTGTGAAGTGTACATTTACCGTTTTGTGGTAACCGCTGTGAAGGGTACAGTTACCATTGTGTGGTAATCATTTTAAAGTGTATAGTTACCATTGTGTGTATCCATTGCGAAGTGTAAAGTAACCATTGTGTGGTAACTATTGTGAAGTGTAAAGTTTTTTATTGTGTGTAACTATTTTGAAGTCTACAGTTCCCATTGTGTGGTAACCATTGTGAAGTGTACGGTTTCCATTGTGTGGTAACTATTGTGAAGTGTACAGTTCCCATTGTGTGGTAACAATTGTGAAGTGTAGAGTTTCCATTGTTTGGTAACCATTGTGTAGTGTACAGATTCCATTGTGTGGTAACCATTTTGAAGTGTATAGTTCCAATTGTGTGTAACCATTGTGAAGGGTACAATTTTCATTCTATTGTATTCATAGTGAAGTGTACATTTCCCATTGTGTGGTGACCGCTGTGAAGTGCAGAGTTACCATGGTGTGTAACCATTGTGAAGTTTACAGGTCTCGTGGGTAGTAACCATTGTGATGTGTACAGTTTTCGTTGTATGGTAATTATTGTGAAGGGTACACTTCCCATTATGTGGTAACCATTATTACGTGTACAGTTCTTATTTTCTGGTAACCATTGTGAAGTGTATGGTATTTATTGTGTGGTAACCATTGTGAAGTGTACAGTTCCCATTGTCTCAGAACCATTGTGAAGTGTACAGTTACCATTGTGGGGTAACCGCTGTAAAGTGTACAATTTCCATTGTGTGTAACCATTGTGAAGTGTACCGTTCCCCTTGTGTGATAACCCTTGTAAATGGTACAGTTACCATTGTTTGGTAACCATGGTTACGTGTACAGTTGTTATTCTGTGGTAACAATTGTGAAGTGTACAGTTCTCATTTCGTAAGAACCATTGTGAAGTGTACATTTCCCATTGTGTTGGAGCCATTGTGAAGTGTACAGTTTTTATTATGTGGTAAACATTGTGAAGTGTACAGTTCCCATTGTGTGGTAACCATTGTGAAGTGTGCAGTTCTCATTGTATGATAACCACCGTGAAGTATACAGTTTCATTGTGTGTAACCACTGTGAAGTGTAAAGTTCTTATTTTGTGGTAACCACTGTGAAGAGAACAGTTCCCATTGTTTGGTAACCATTGTGAAGTGTACAGTTCCCATTACATGGTAACCATTGTGAAGTGTACAGTTCCCATTGTGCATATCCATGTGGAAGTGTACAGTTTCCATTTTGTGGGAACCATTGTGAAGTGTATAGTTTCCATTGTGTGCAACCACAAAAAAGTTAACAGTTCCCATTGTGTAATGACCATTGTGAAGTGTACAGTTTCCATTGTGTGTAACCATTGTGAAGTGAACAGTTCCAATTGTGTGGTAACCATTGTGAAGTATAGAGTTACCATTGTGTGGTAACAACTCTGAAGTGTACAGTGGCAATTGTGTGTAACCATTGTGAAGTGAACAGTTCCCATTGTGTGGTAACCATTGTGAAGTGTAGAGTTACCATTGTGTGGTAACAACTCTGAAGTGTACAGTGGCAATTGTGTGTAACCATTGTGAAGTGTACAGTTCCCATTGTGTGGTAACCATTGTGAAGTGTACAGTTCCCATTGTGTGGTAGCCATTGTGAGGTGTACAGTTCCCATTGGGTGGTAACCATTGTGAAGTGTAAATTTCCCATTGAGTGTAACCTTGGTGAAGTGTACAGTTTTTATTGTGTGGTAACTATTGTGAAGTTTACAGTTCCCATTTTGTGTAGACATTCTGAAGTGTACAGTTTCCATTGTGTAATAATTGCTGTGAAGTGTACAGTTCCCATTGTGTGAAACCATTGTGAAATGTACCATTCCCATTGTGTGGTTACCATTATTAAGAGTACAGTTCCCATTGTGTGATACCCATTGTGAAGTGTACAGTTCCCATTGTGTGTAACCATTGTGAGGTGTAAAGTTTTCATTGTGTGCTAACCATTGAGAAGTGTACAGTTACCATTGTGTGGCAACCGCTGTGATTTGTACAGTTCCCACTGTGTGTAAGCATTGTAAAGTGTATAGTTCTCATTGTTTGATAACCAGTTTGAAGGGTACAGTTTCCTTTGTGTGGTAACCATTGTGAAGTGTTCAGTTACCATTGTGTGGTAAAAATTGTGACATGTACAGTTACCATTGTGCGGTAATTGCTGTGAAGTGTACAGTTACCATGTTCTGGTAACCGTTGTGAAGTGTAGAGTTATCATTGTGTGTAAACATTGTGAATTTTAAAGCTACCATGTGAAGTGTACAGTTCTTATTGTGTGGTAACCTTTGTAGAGTGCACAGTTACCATTGGTGGTAACTGCTGTAAAGTGTACAGTTAACATTGTGTGGTAACCATTGTGAAGTGTACTGTTCCCATTGTGTGGTACCGACTACGAAGTGTACAGATATCATTGTGTGGTAAACATTGCAAAGTGTACAGTAACCATTGTGTGGTAACAACGACGAAGTGTACAATTCCCATCCCGTGGTAAAAATTGCGAATTGTACAGTTCTCATTGTGTGGTAACCGTTATGAAGTGTACAATTACCATTGTGTGGTAACCATTGCAAAGTGTACATTTACCAATGTGTGGTAACCGCTGTGAAATGTAAATTTACCATTTTGTGGTAACCATTGTAAAGTGCACAATTTCCATTATGTGTTAACCATTGTGAAGTGTACACTAAGCATTGTTTGGTAACCGCTGTGAAGTGTAGAGTTCCCATTATGTGTAACCATCCTGAAGTGTGCAGTTTTCATTGTTTGGTAACCATTTTGAAGTATACAGTTACCATTGTGTGGTAACCATTGTGAAGGGTACATTTTCCATTGTGTGGTAACCATTGTGAAGTGTTCAGTTTTCATTGTGAAGTGTACAGTTCCCATTCTGTGTAACCATTGTGAAGTGTACAGTTTATATTGTGTGGTAACCATTGTGAAGTGTACAGTTCCACTTGTGTGGTAACCATTGTGAAGTGTACAGTTTTCTTTATGTGGAAACTATTGTAAATTGTACAGTTTCCAATGTGTGGTAACCATTGCGAAGTACAGTTACCATTGTGTGGAAACAATTGTAAAGTGTACAGTTTCCATTGTGTGGTGACCGCTGTGAAGTGTAGAGTTACCATTGTTTGTAACAATTTTAAAATATACAGTTCCAATTGCGTTTAACCATTGTGAAGTCTACAGTTCTCACTGTTTTGTAACGACTTTGAAGTGTACAGTTCGCATTGTGTGTAACCACTGTTAAGTTTCCAGTTACCATTATGTGGTAACCGCTGTGAAGTGTACAGTTACAATTTTGTGGTAACCATTGGGAAGTGTACATTTCCCACTGTGTGTAACCATTATGATGTGTACAGTTACCATTGTGTGGTAACCGCTGCTAAGTATACAAATCTTATTGTGTAGTAACCATTGTGAAGTGTACAGTTCCCATTCTGTGTAACCATTGTGAATGCACAGTTCCCATTGTGTGGTAACCATTGTAAAGTGTGAAGTTACCATTGTGTGGTGACCACTGTGAAGTGTACAGTTACCATTGCGTGTAACCAGTTTGAAGTGTACAGTTGTCATTGTGTGGGAACCATTGTGAAGTGTACGGCTACCATTGTGTGGTAACCACTGTGATGTGTACAGTTTCCATTGTGTAGTAACCACTGCAAAGTGTTCAGTTCCCATTGCGTGGTAACCGTTGTGAAGTGTAAAGTTATCATTGTGTGGTAACGATTGTGAATTGTACAGCTCCCATTGTGTGTAACCATCGGGAAGTGTACAGATCTCATTGTGTGGTATCCATTGTGAAGTGTACAGTTACCATTGTGTGGTAACCGCTGTAAAATGTACAATTATTATTGTGTGGTAACTGCTGTGGAGTGTAGAGTTTTCATTGTGTGGAATCTATTGCGAAGTGTACGGTTCCCATGTTGTGGTAACCATTGCATAGTGTACAGTTACGATTGTGTGGTAACCATTGTAAAGTGTACAGTTATTATTGTGTGGTAACGATTGTGAAATGTAGTTTCCATTTTGTGGTAACCATTGTAAAGTGTACAGAACCCATTGTGTGGTATCTATTGTGAAGTGTACATTTACGGTTTTGTGGTAACCACGATGAAGGGTACAGTTACCATTGTGTGGTAATCATTTTGAAGTGTACAGTTACCATTCTGTGTATCCATTGCGAAGTGTAAAGTAACCATTGTGTGGTAACCATTGTGAAGTGTAACGTTTTTTATTGTGTGTAACTATTTTGAAGTGTACACTTCCCATTGTGTGGTAACCACTGTGAAGTGTACAGTTTTCATTGTGTGTAAACATTGTGAAGTGTACAGTTCCCATTGTGTGGTAACCATTGTGAAGTGTACAGTTCTTATTGTGTTGTAACCACTGTAAAGCGTATAATTACAATTGTGTGTAACCACTGTGTACTGTACATTTAGCATTGTGTGGTAACCTCTGTGAAGTGTACACTTACCATTGTGTGGTAATGATTGTGAATTGTACAGTTTTCATTGTGTGTAACCATATTGAAGTGTACAGTTACCATTGTGTGGTAACAGCTACAAAGTATACAGATCTTATTGTGTGGTAACCATTTTGAAGTGTACAGTTACCATTGCGTGGTAACCATTGTGAATTGTACAGTTAATACTGTGTGGAGACCATTGTGAAGTGTAAAGTACCCATTGTGTGATAACCATTGTGTAGTGTACAGTTCCCATTGTGTGGTAACTGCTGTGAAGTGTACAGTTTCCATTGTTTGGTAACCATTGTGAAGTGTACAATTCCCATTTTGCAAAAACAATTGTGAAGTGTAGAGTTTTTATTGTGTGTAACGATTGTGAAGTGTACAGTTCCGATTGTGTGGTAACCATTGTTAAGTGTACAGTTCCCATAGAGTGGGAACCATTGTGAAGTGTAGAGTTCCCACTGTGTGTAACAATTGTGAAGTGTACACTTCCCATTCTGTGGTAACCATTGTGAAGTGTACACTTAATATTGTGTGGCAATTGCTTTAAAGTGTGCAGTTACCATTGTGTGGTAACCATTGTGAATTATACAGTTCCCTTTGTGTTTAACCATTGTAAAGTGTACAGTTCCCATTCTTTCATAACCATTGTGAAGTGTACAGTTACCATTGTGTGGTCACCATTGTGCAGGGTACAGTTTTCATTGTGTGGTAAACATTGTGAAGTGTACAGTTCCAATTGTGTGGTAAACGCAGTAAAGTGTACAGTTCCCATTGTGTGGTAATCATTGCGATGTGAACAGTTCCCAATATGTGGTAAACATTGTGAAGTGTACAGTTCCCATTGTGTGTAACCATCGTGAAGTGTACAGATCCCATTGTGTGGTATCCATTGTGAAATGTACCATTGTGTGGTAACCACTGTAAAGTGTAGTTACCGTGGTGTGGTAACTGCTGTGGAGTGTAGAGTTTTCATTGTGTGGAATCCATTGCGAAGTGTACAGTTCCCATTTAGTGGTAACCATTGCGAAGTGTACAGTTACCATTGTGTGGTGATCATTGTAAAGTGTACAGTTACCATTGTGTGGTGACCATTGTAAAGTGTACAGTTATTATTGTGTGGTAACGATTGTGAAGTGTACAGTTTGCTTTTTGTGGTAATCATTGTAAAGTGTACAGTTTCCATTGTGTGTTAACTGCTGTGAATTGTACAGTTCTTATTGTGTGGTAATCGCTGCGATGTGAACAGTTCCCAATATGTGGTAACAATTGTGAAGTGTACAGTTCCCATTGTGTGTAACCATCGTGAAGTGTACAGATCCCATTGTGTGGTATCTATTGTGAAGTGTACATTTACCATTTTTTTGGTAACTGCTGTGAAGGGTACAGTTACCATTGTGTGTAACCGTTGGGAAGTGTAAAGTAACCATTGTGTAGTAATCATTGTGAAGTGTAAAGTTATTCATTGTGTGTAACTATTTTGAAGTCTACAGTTATCATTGTGTGGTAACCATTGTGAAGTGTACAGTTCCCATTGTGTGGTAACCACTGTGAAGTGTACAGTTTCCATTGTGTGTAACCATTGTGAAGTGTACAGTTTCCATTGTGTGGTAACCATTGTGAAGTGTACAGTTCTTATTGTGTTGTAACCGCTGTGAAGCGTATAGTTAAGATTGTGTGTAACCATTGTGAAGTGTACAGTTACCATTGTGTGGTAACTGCTGTGAAGTGCACAGTTCCCATTATGTGGGAACAATTGTGAAGTGTAGAGCTCTCATTGTGTGTAACCATTGTGACGTGCACAGTTCCCATTGTGTGGTAACCATTGTGAAGTGTAGAGTTACCACTGTGTGGTAACCACTGTGAAGTGTACAGTTCCCATTGTGTGGTAACCATTGTGAAGTGTAGAGTTTCCATTGTGAGGTAACCACTGTGAAGTGTACAGTTACCATTGTGTGGTAACCATTTTTAAGTGTACAATTACCATTGTGTGTAACCATTGTAAAGTTTACAGTTCTCATTGTGTGGTAACAACTGTAAAGTGTACGGTTTCCATTGTGTGGTAAATGCTGCAAAGTGTAGAGTTCTTATTATGTGGTATCCATTGCGAAGTGTACAGTTTCCATTGTGTGGTAACCATTGTGAAGTGTAGAGTTTACATTGTGTGTAACCATTGTGAAGTGTACAGATACCATTGTGTTGTAACCACTGTGAAGTGTACAGTTACATTGTGTGGGAAGCATTGCGAAGTGTACAGTTCCCATTGTGTGGTATCCATTGCGAAGTGTACAGTTCCCATTCTGTGGTAACCATTGTGAAGTGTACAGTTCCCATTGTGAGGTAACAGTTTAGAAGTGTACAGTTCCCATTGTGTGGTAACCGCTGCAAAGTGTGCAGTTACCATAGTGTGGTAACCATTGTGAAGCGTACAGTTCCCATTGTGTGGGAACCATTGCGAAGTGCACAGTTCTCATTCTGTGGTGACCATTGCGAAGGGTAAAGTTGCGATTGTGTGGTAATCATAGTGAAGTGTACAGTTACCATTGTGTGGTCAACATTGTGAAGTGTACAGTTCCCATTGTGTGGTAACATTATGAAGGGTACAGTTACCATTGTGTGCTAACCATTGAGAAGTGTAAAGTTTCCATTGTGTTGTAACACCTGTGAAGTGTGCAGTTCCCATTGTGCAATAACCATTGCGAAGTGGACAGTTCCCATTGTGTGGTGACCATTTTGAAATGCACAGTTACTATTGTGTGGTAACCATTGTGACGTGTAAAGTTCTCATTGTGTGGTAACCACTGCATAGTGTACACGTACAATTGTGTCATAACCATTATGAAGGGTACAGTTCCCATTGTGTGGTAACCAATGAGAAGTGTAAAGTTCCCATTGTGTGGTGACCATTTTGAAGTGTACAGTTACCATTGTGTGGTAACCATTGTGAAGTGTACAATTCCCATTGTGTGGTAGTAACCGTTGTAAAGTGTACAGTTATCATTGAGTTGGAACCATTGTGAAGTGTACAGTTCCCATTGTGTGGTAACCATGATGAAGTGTACAGTTATCATTGTATGGGAACCATTGTGAAGGGTACAGTTCCCATTGTGTGGCAACCATTGGAAAGTGTACAGTTCCCATTATGTGTAACCATTGTGAAGTGTTCAGTTTTTATTGTGTGGTAACCATTGTGAAGTGTAGAGTTACCATTGTGTGGTAAAGACTCCGAAGTGTACAGTTTCCGTTGTATGGTTACCATTGTAAAGTGTACAGTTACCATTGTGTGGTAACCACTGTGAAGAGTGCAGTTACCATTGTGTGGTAACCATTGTGAAGTGTACAGTTATTATTGTGTGGTAACCATTGTGAAGGGTACAGTTACCATTGTGTGGTAACCATTGTCAATTTTAGAGTTTCCATTTTTAGTAACCATTGTCACGTGTACAGTTACCATCGTCAAGTAACCATTGTGATGTGTACAGTTCCCATTGTGTGGTAAGCATTGTGAAGTGTACATTTACCATTTTGTGGAAACCATTGTAAAGTGTACAGTTCCCATTGCGTGGTAACCATTGTGAAGTGTACAGTTATTATTGTTTGGAAACCATTGTAAGGTTTACAGTTCCGATTGTGTGGTAACGATGGTGAAGTGTACAGTTTCCATTGTGTGTAACCATTGTGAAGCGTACAATTTTTATTGTGTGGTAACTATTGTGACGTGTACAGTTACCATTGTGTGGTAACCGCTGTGAAGTGTACAGTTCCCATTGTGTGGTAACCGCTGTGAAGTGTAGAGTTCCAACGGTGTGGTAACCATTGTGAAGTGTACCATTCCCATTGTGTGGTAACCATTGTCAAGTGTACAGTTCCCATGATGTGGTAAAAATTGTGAATTGTACATTTCCCATTGTGTGGTAACAATTGTGAAGTGTACAGTTCCATTTGTGTGTAATCATTGTGAAGTGTACAGTTCCAGTTTTGTGGTAACCACGGTGAAGTGTGCAGTTTCGTTTTTGGGGTGACCGCTGAGAAATGTAGATTTACCATTGTGTGTAACCATTGCGAAGTGTACAGTTCCCACTGTGTTTAACCATAGTGAAGTGTACAGATTTCATTTTGTTGTAACCATTATGAAGTGTAGAGCTCCCCTTGTGTGTAACCATTGTGATGTGTACAGTCACCATTGTGTGGTACCCATTGTAAAGTGTACAGTTCCCATAGTGTGTAACCATTGTGAAAAGTAAAGTTACCATTGTGTGGTGACCGCTGCAAAGTGTACAGATCCCATTGTGTGGTAACCATTGTGAAGTGTAGAGTTTCCATTGTGAGCTAACCACTGCAAAGTGTACAGTTTCCATTGTGTGGTAACCGTTGTGAAGTGTACAGTTATCATTGTGTTTTAACCATTGTGAAGTGTACAGTTTCCTTTGTTTGTAACCATTGTGAAGTGTAAAGTTCCAATTGTGTGGTAACCATCGTGAAGTGCACTTTTCCCATTGTCCGTAACCATTTTAAACTGTACATTTACCATTGTGTGGGAACCATTGTGAAGTGTAAAGTTTCCATTGTGTCATAAGCATTGTGAAGTGTAAATTTCCCATTGTGTGGTAACCAGTGTGAAGCCTACAGTTCTCATAGTGTGTAACCATTGTGAAGTGTACAGTTTTCATTGTGTGGTAACTATTGTGAAGGGCACAGTTTCCATTGTCTGATAACCATTGTGAAGTGTACAGTTATTACTGTGTGGTAACCATTGTGAAATGCCCAGTTTCTATGGTGTGGTAACTGCTGTAAAGTGTACAGTTCCCACTGTGTGGTAACCATAGTGAAGTGTACAGTTCCGATTATGTGGGAACTATTGTGAAGTGTAGAGCTCTTATTGTGTGTAACCATTGTGAAGTGTACAGTTACCATTGTGTGGTAACTGCTGTGAAGTGCACAGTTCCCATTATGTGGGAACAATTGTGAAGTGTAGAGCTCTCATTGTGTGTAACCATTGTGACGTGCACAGTTCCCATTGTGTGGTAACCATTGTGAAGTGTAGAGTTACCATTGTGTGGTAACCACTGTGAAGTGTACAGTACCCATTGTGTGGTAACCATTGTGAAGTGTAGAGTTTCCATTGTGAGGTAACCACTGTGAAGTGTACAGTTACCATTGTGTGGTAACCATTTTTAAGTGTACAATTACCATTGTGTGTAACCATTGTAAAGTTTACAGTTCTCATTGTGTGGTAACAACTGTAAAGTGTACGGTTTCCATTGTGTGGTAAATGCTGCGAAGGGTAGAGTTCTTATTATGTGGTATCCATTGCGAAGTGTACAGTTTCCATTGTGTGGTAACCATTGTGAAGTGTAGAGTTTACATTGTGTGTAACCATTGTGAAGTGTACAGTTACCATTGTGTTGTAACCACTGTGAAGTGTACAGTTACCATTGTGTGGGAAGCATTGCGAAGTGTACAGTTCCCATTGTGTGGTATCCATTGCGAAGTGTACAGTTCCCATTCTGTGGTAACCATTGTGAAGTGTACAGTTCCCATTGTGAGGTAACAGTTTAGAAGTGTACAGTTCCCATTGTGTGGTAACCGCTGCAAAGTGTGCAGTTACCATAGTGTGGTAACCATTGTGAAGCGTACAGTTCCCATTGTGTGGGAACCATTGCGAAGTGCACAGTTCTCATTCTGTGGTGACCATTGCGAAGGGTAAAGTTGCGATTGTGTGGTAATCATAGTGAAGTGTACAGTTACCATTGTGTGGTCAACGTTGTGAAGTGTACAGTTCCCATTGTGTGGTAACATTATGAAGGGTACAGTTACCATTGTGTGCTAACCATTGAGAAGTGTAAAGTTTCCATTGTGTTGTAACACCTGTGAAGTGTGCAGTTCCCATTGTGCGATAACCATTGCGAAGTGGACAGTTCCCATTGTGTGGTGACCATTTTGAAATGCACAGTTACTATTGTGTGGTAACCATTGTGACGTGTAAAGTTCTCATTGTGTGGTAACCACTGCATAGTGTACACGTACAATTGTGTCATAACCATTATGAAGGGTACAGTTCCCATTGTGTGGTAACCAATGAGAAGTGTAAAGTTCCCATTGTGTGGTGACCATTTTGAAGTGTACAGTTACCATTGTGTGGTAACCATTGTGAAGTGTACAATTCCCATTGTGTGGTAGTAACCGTTGTAAAGTGTACAGTTATCATTGAGTTGGAACCATTGTGAAGTGTACAGTTCCCATTGTGTGGTAACCATGATGAAGTGTACAGTTATCATTGTATGGGAACCATTGTGAAGGGTACAGTTCCCATTGTGTGGCAACCATTGGAAAGTGTACAGTTCCCATTATGTGTAACCATTGTGAAGTGTTCAGTTTTTATTGTGTGGTAACCATTGTGAAGTGTAGAGTTACCATTGTGTGGTAAAGACTCCGAAGTGTACAGTTTCCGTTGTATGGTTACCATTGTAAAGTGTACAGTTACCATTGTGTGGTAACCACTGTGAAGAGTGCAGTTACCATTGTGTGGTAACCATTGTGAAGTGTACAGTTATTATTGTGTGGTAACCATTGTGAAGGGTACAGTTACCATTGTGTGGTAACCATTGTCAATTTTAGAGTTTCCATTTTTAGTAACCATTGTCACGTGTACAGTTACCATCGTCAAGTAACCATTGTGATGTGTACAGTTCCCATTGTGTGGTAAGCATTGTGAAGTGTACATTTACCATTTTGTGGAAACCATTGTAAAGTGTACAGTTCCCATTGCGTGGTAACCATTGTGAAGTGTACAGTTATTATTGTTTGGAAACCATTGTAAGGTTTACAGTTCCGATTGTGTGGTAACGATGGTGAAGTGTACAGTTTCCATTGTGTGTAACCATTGTGAAGCGTACAATTTTTATTGTGTGGTAACTATTGTGACGTGTACAGTTACCATTGTGTGGTAACCGCTGTGAAGTGTACAGTTCCCATTGTGTGGTAACCGCTGTGAAGTGTAGAGTTCCAACGGTGTGGTAACCATTGTGAAGTGTACCATTCCCATTGTGTGGTAACCATTGTCAAGTGTACAGTTCCCATGATGTGGTAAAAATTGTGAATTGTACATTTCCCATTGTGTGGTAACAATTGTGAAGTGTACAGTTCCATTTGTGTGTAATCATTGTGAAGTGTACAGTTCCAGTTTTGTGGTAACCACGGTGAAGTGTGCAGTTTCGTTTTTGGGGTGACCGCTGAGAAATGTAGATTTACCATTGTGTGTAACCATTGCGAAGTGTACAGTTCCCACTGTGTTTAACCATAGTGAAGTGTACAGATTTCATTTTGTTGTAACCATTATGAAGTGTAGAGCTCCCCTTGTGTGTAACCATTGTGATGTGTACAGTCACCATTGTGTGGTACCCATTGTAAAGTGTACAGTTCCCATAGTGTGTAACCATTGTGAAAAGTAAAGTTACCATTGTGTGGTGACCGCTGCAAAGTGTACAGATCCCATTGTGTGGTAACCATTGTGAAGTGTAGAGTTTCCATTGTGAGCTAACCACTGCAAAGTGTACAGTTTCCATTGTGTGGTAACCGTTGTGAAGTGTACAGTTATCATTGTGTTTTAACCATTGTGAAGTGTACAGTTTCCTTTGTTTGTAACCATTGTGAAGTGTAAAGTTCCAATTGTGTGGTAACCATCGTGAAGTGCACTTTTCCCATTGTCCGTAACCATTTTAAACTGTACATTTACCATTGTGTGGGAACCATTGTGAAGTGTAAAGTTTCCATTGTGTCATAAGCATTGTGAAGTGTAAATTTCCCATTGTGTGGTAACCAGTGTGAAGCCTACAGTTCTCATAGTGTGTAACCATTGTGAAGTGTACAGTTTTCATTGTGTGGTAACTATTGTGAAGGGCACAGTTTCCATTGTCTGATAACCATTGTGAAGTGTACAGTTATTACTGTGTGGTAACCATTGTGAAATGCCCAGTTTCTATGGTGTGGTAACTGCTGTAAAGTGTACAGTTCCCACTGTGTGGTAACCATAGTGAAGTGTACAGTTCCGATTATGTGGGAACTATTGTGAAGTGTAGAGCTCTTATTGTGTGTAACCATTGTGAAGTGTACAGTTACCATTGTGTGGTAACTGCTGTGAAGTGCACAGTTCCCATTATGTGGGAACAATTGTGAAGTGTAGAGCTCTCATTGTGTGTAACCATTGTGACGTGCACAGTTCCCATTGTGTGGTAACCATTGTGAAGTGTAGAGTTACCATTGTGTGGTAACCACTGTGAAGTGTACAGTACCCATTGTGTGGTAACCATTGTGAAGTGTAGAGTTTCCATTGTGAGGTAACCACTGTGAAGTGTACAGTTACCATTGTGTGGTAACCATTTTTAAGTGTACAATTACCATTGTGTGTAACCATTGTAAAGTTTACAGTTCTCATTGTGTGGTAACAACTGTAAAGTGTACGGTTTCCATTGTGTGGTAAATGCTGCGAAGGGTAGAGTTCTTATTATGTGGTATCCATTGCGAAGTGTACAGTTTCCATTGTGTGGTAACCATTGTGAAGTGTAGAGTTTACATTGTGTGTAACCATTGTGAAGTGTACAGTTACCATTGTGTTGTAACCACTGTGAAGTGTACAGTTACCATTGTGTGGGAAGCATTGCGAAGTGTACAGTTCCCATTGTGTGGTATCCATTGCGAAGTGTACAGTTCCCATTCTGTGGTAACCATTGTGAAGTGTACAGTTCCCATTGTGAGGTAACAGTTTAGAAGTGTACAGTTCCCATTGTGTGGTAACCGCTGCAAAGTGTGCAGTTACCATAGTGTGGTAACCATTGTGAAGCGTACAGTTCCCATTGTGTGGGAACCATTGCGAAGTGCACAGTTCTCATTCTGTGGTGACCATTGCGAAGGGTAAAGTTGCGATTGTGTGGTAATTATAGTGAAGTGTACAGTTACCATTGTGTGGTCAACATTGTGAAGTGTACAGTTCCCATTGTGTGGTAACATTATGAAGGGTACAGTTACCATTGTGTGCTAACCATTGAGAAGTGTAAAGTTTCCATTGTGTTGTAACACCTGTGAAGTGTGCAGTTTCCATTGTGTAAGATTTTCATTGTATGGTAACCGCTGTGTACTGTACAGTTACCATTGTGTGGTAATTGCTGTGAGCTGTAAATTTCCCATTGTGTGGTGACCATTGTGAAGTGTACAGTTACTATTGTGTGTAATCATTGTGAAGTGTACAGTTCCCATTGTCTGGTCACCATGGTGAAGTGTACAGTTTCCATTGTGTGGTAATCATTGCGAAGTGTACAATTTTTATTGTGTGGTAAACATTTTAAAGTGTACAGTTACCGTTTTTTGGTAACCACTGTGAAGTGTACAGTTCCCATTATGTGGTAATCATTTTGAAGTGTACTATTCCCATTGTGTGAAACAATTGTGAAGTGTACAGTTTCCATTGTGTAGTAACTGCTGTGAAGTGTACAGTTACAATTGTGTGTAACCATTGTGAAGTGTAAAGTTTCCTTTTTATGTAACCATTGTGAACTGTAGTTTCCATTGTGTGGTAACAATTTTGAAGTGTACAGTTCCCATTGTGTGGTAACTGCTGTTAAGTGTACAGTCTCCATTGTGTGGTAATTATTGTAGAGTACTAAGAAACGGGTACTGTACAATTCACAATGGTTACCACACAATAGTAACTGTACATTTCACAATGGTTACCACACAATGGTACTTGTACAGTGCGCAATTCTTACCACAAAAGGGAAACTGTACACTTCACAGCAATTACCACACAATGGAAACTGTACACTTCACCATGGTTACCACACAATGGAAACTGTACAATTCACAATTGTTACCACACAATGGGAACTCTATATTTCACAATGGTTAGACACAGTGGGAACTCTGCACTTCACAATGGTTCCAACACAATGGAAACTGAACACTTCACAATGGTAACCACAGAATGGGAACTGTACACTTCACAATCATTACACACAATAAAAACTGTACACTTCACAATTGTTTTCACACAATGGGAATTGAACCCTTCACAATGGTTTCCACACAATGAAAACTGTACACTTCGAAGATGGCGCTGAGAACAACCCAGGATTGGAGCTTGCGTTGTGCCCGCGGAGAGGTGAGTCTGAGCTGCATTTCCAGACTGATCTTTGTTGCCCATGGAACGGGGAAATTCCCAAGTGAAGAGGAGACGCGGGATGCCAGGCAGAACCTCCGCCTGGCGAAGCCGGCAGCCGGGGTGGCGGTGGCCGGCCCTGCCCAGTGCTCCCTACAGGGCGTGCTTGTCCGGGTGCCCTGTTGTACTGGCAACCGGAGACGTGAGAGGGCTGGACTTGAGACTGAGCTAGACTTGGACAGTGGGCCAGCCCAGGGGATTGCCGAGACAGAGCGTTAGGGGTGGCCTAGTGGGACGAACAAAACCGCGATCTCAAACAAGCCCCATGCAGACGGCCCGAGACGCTCTGTGGGGGAGGGGCGGCCACCATTACCGAGACAACCCGCCCTAACTGAGATACACGCCCACTGCTGACGCAGCCTGCCGTTGCTGAGGCAACCCGCTACAACAGAGAGTCTCCGCCGGAGAACGTGGCAGAGAACACAGCAGAACAGCAGAGCCAGGGCGAGCCTCACGACAGCAGGGCAGAACCTCGGCAGGCAAACAGTGGCTAGTCTGTGTCCTAGCCGGGCAGGACCTCAACGGACATCCAAAAATAAAGCCCAAACCCCTCAACACAGAGAAAAAAAAAGGGTTTTTTTAATGAACTCTGTTGCAGCAGAATCAAACATAGCATCCTAAGAGCCCTGAATGAATAACAGAGCTCACAGCTCAGCAATTAAGCCCCTATAAAGTACAAACTGTCTCCTCAAGCAGCTCCCTGACCCCTCTATATCCAAAAGACTGACATTAGGCAGGCATCATCCTGGGACAAAGATAGCAGAAAAAGAAACTGGTAGCATCCCTCGCTGTGCCACAGCAGCTAGAGGTACACCGCAGACAAGCAGGGTCTGGAGTGAACCTCAGCAGTCGTACAGCGAAGGGGCTAGATTGGTAGAAGGAAAACCAAGCAACAGAAATACTTCATCATCAACATTCTGGGTGTCCACTCAGAGACTCAATCGAAAAGTCAGCAACTACGCAGACGACCAGCAGACAAATCCACAAAGATGGGAAGAAACCAGCGCAAAAAGGAGGAAAACACCCGAAACCAGAACACCTCACCTCCTAGAATGGACCAAAACTCCTCCCCAACAAGGGAACAAAGCTGGACAGAGAATGACTGTGACGAAATGACGGAATTAGACTTCAGAAGATGGATAATGAGAAACTTTTGTGAGCTAAAAGATCATGTATTAAATCAATGCAAAGCAACTAAGAACCTTGAAAGAAGATTCGAGGAAATGATAACAAGAATGGATACCTTAGAGAGGAATATGAATGAATTAAAGGAGCTGAAAAACACAATACGAGAACTTCGCGAAGCAAACGCAAGTTTCAATAGCCGAATTGACCAAGCAGAAGAAAGAATATCTGAAGTCGAAGACCAACTCAATGAAATAAAACGAGAAACCAAGATCAGAGAAAAAAGCGCAAAAAGGAATGAACAAAGTCTCCAAGAAATGTGGGACTATGTGAAAAGACCTAACCAACGTTTGATAGGTGTACCAGAAGGGGACGAAGAGAATGAATCCCAGCTGGAAAATACTCTTCAGGACATCATCCAGGAAAATTTCCCCCACCTAGCAAGACAAGCCAACACTCAATTGCAGGAAATACAGAGAACACCACAAAGATATTCCGCAAGAAGAGCAACCCCAAGGCACATAATCGTCAGATTCAACAGGGTTGAAATAAAGGAGAGAATACTAAGGGCAGCCAGAGAGAAAGGTCGGGTCACCCACAAAGGGAAGCCCATCAGACTCACAGCAGATCTCTCGGCAGAAACACTACAAGCCAGAAGAGAGTGGGGGCCAATATTCAACATTCTTAAAGAAAAGAACTTTCAACCCAGAATTTCATATCCAGCCAAACTGAGCTTCAGAAGTGAAGGAAGAATAAAATCCTTTGCGAACAAGCAAGTACTCAGAGATTTTGTCACCACCAGGCCTGCTTTACAAGAGCTCCTAAAAGAGGCACTACACATAGAAAGGATCAATCAGTACCAGCCATTCCAAAATCACACTGAATGCTAAAGAGCTTCAACATAATGAAGAATCTACAACAACTAACAGGCAAAACAGCCACTTAGCATCAAAATGGCAGTATCAAATTCACACATAACAATATTAACCCTAAATGTAAATGGACTCAATGCACCAATCAAAAGACACAGACTGGCAAATTGGATAAAAATCCAAAACCCATCAGTGTGCTGTATCCAGGAAACCCATCTCACATGCAAGGATACACAAAGGCTCAAAATAAATGGATGGAGGAAGATTTGCCAAGCTAATGGAAAGCAAAAAAAAGCAGGAGTTGCAATTCTCATCTCTGATAAAATAGACTTTAAAGCAACAAAGATCAAAAGAGACAAAGAAGGCCATTACATAATGGTAAAAGGATCGATACAACAAGAAGAGCTAACGATCCTAAACGTATATGGACCCAACACAGGAGCACCCAGATACATAAGGCAAGTTCTTAATGACTTACAGAAGGACTTAGACTCCCACACAATAATAGTGGGAGACTTTAACACTCCACTGTCAATATTAGACAGATCAACCAGACAGAAAATCAACAAGGATACCCAGGGCTTGAACTCAGACCTGGAGCAAGCAAACCTGGTGGACATTTACAGAACTCTCCACCCCAAATCCACAGAATATACATTTTCTCAGCACCACATCACACCTACTCTAAAATTGACCACATAATTGGAAGTAAAGCACTGCTCAACAAATGCAAAACAACTGAAATCATAACAAACAGCCTCTCAGACCATAGTGCAATCAAGTTAGAACTCAGAATTCAGAAACCGACCCAGAACCGCACAGCTTCATGGAAACTGAACAGCTGGCTCTTGAATGTTGACTGGGTAAACAACGAAATGAAGGCAGAAATAAAGTTCTTCGAAACCAATGAGAATGAAGACACAACGTGCCAGAACCTCTGGGACACATTTAAAGCAGTCTCTAGAGGAAAGTATATAGCAATAAGTGCCCATATGAGGAGAATGGAGAGATCCAAAATTGACACCCTATCGTCAAAATTGAAAGAGCTAGAGGAGCAAGATCAAAAAAACTCAAAACCCAGCAGAAGACAAGAAATTACTAAGATCAGAGCTGAGCTGCAGGAGATTGAGACACGAAAAACCCTTCAAAACATCAATAAATCCAAGAGCTGGTTTTTTGAAAAGATCAACAAAATAGACAGACCACTAGCCAGATTGATTAAAAAGAAAAGAGAGAACAACCAAATAGATGCAATATTAAATGATAAAGGGGAAATCACCACAGATTCCACAGAAATTCAAACCATCATCAGAGAATATTACAAACAACTCTATGCACATGAACTAGTAAACCTGGAAGAAATGGATAAATTCCTGGACTCCTGTGTCCTCCCAAGCCTAAACCAGGAGGAAGCTGAAACTATGAATAGACCAATAACAAGGTCTGAAGTTGAGGCAGCAACTAAGAGCCTACCTCACAAAAATAGCCCAGGTCCAGATGGGTTCACAGCCGAATTCTACCAGACACACAAGGAGGAGCTGGTACCATTCCTTCTAAAACTATTTCAAACAATCCAAAAAGAGGGAATCCTTCCCAAATCATTTTATGAGACCAACATCATCCTGATACCAAAACCCGGCAGAGACCCAACGAGAAAAGAAAACTTCAGGCCAATATCCATGATGAACATAGATGCAAAAATCTTCAATAAAATATTGGCAAGCCGATTGCAACAGCAAATCAAAAACTTATTCATCATGATCAAGTAGGATTCATCCCAGGGATGCAAGCCTGGTTCAACATACGCAAGTCTATCAACGTAATTCACCACATAAACAGAACCAAAAACAAAAACCACATGATTATCTCAATTGACGCAGAGAAGGCATTTGACAAAATTCAACAGCCCTTTATGCTAAAAACCCTCAATAAACTCGGTATCGATGGAACGTATCTCAAAGTAATAAAAGCTATTTATGACAAACCAACAGCCAATATCATACTGAATGGGCAAAAACTGGAAGCATTCCCTTTGAAATCTGGTACTAGACAAAGATGCCCTCTCTCACCACTCCTATTCAATATAGTACTGGAAGTTCTAGCCACAGCAATCAGGCAAGAAAAAGAAATAAAGGGTATTCAAATAGGAAAGGTGGAAGCCAAATTGTCTCTATTTGCAGACGACATGATAGTATACCTAGAAGACCCCATCGCCTCAGCCCAAAAACTCCTGAAACTGATAAACAACTTCAGCAAAGTCTCAGGATATAAAATCAATGTGCAAAAATCACAAGCATTCGTCTACACCAATAACAGACTTAAAGAAAGCCAAATCAAGAGCGAACTGCCATTCGCAATTGCTACAAATAGAATAAAATACCTTGGAATACAACTCACAAGGAACGTAAGGGACCTCTTCAAGGAGAACTACAAACCACTGCTCAACGAAATCAGAGAGGACACAAACAGATGGAGAAACATTCCATGTTCATGGTTAGGAAGAATTAATATCGTGAAAATGGGTATACTGCCCAAAGTAATTTACAGAATCAACGCTATCCCCATCAAGCTACCATTGACTTTCTTCACAGAACTGGAAAAAACCACCATGAACTTCATATGGAACCAAAAGAGAGCCCGCATAGCCAAGTCAATTCTAAGCAAAACGAACACAGCGGGGGGCATCACACTACCGGATTTCAAACTATACTACAAGGCTACAGTAATCAAAACAGCATGGTACTGGTACCAAAACAGAGATATAGACCAATGGAACAAAACAGAGGCACCGGAGGCAACACAACATACATACAACTATACAATCTTTGATAAACCTGACAAAAACAAGCAATGGGGCAAGGATTCCATGTTTAATAAATGGTGTTCGGAAAACTGGCTAGCCATGTGCAGAAAGCAGAAACTGGACCCCTTCCTGACACCTTACACTAAAATTAACTCCAGATGGATTAAAGACTTAAACATAAGACCTGGCACCATAAAAACCCTAGAAGGAAATCTAGGCAAAGCTATCCAGGACATAGGAATAGGCAAGGACTTCATGAACAAAACACCAAGAGCATTGGCAACAAAAGCCAAAATAGACAAATGGGACCTAATCAAACTCCACAGCTTCTGCACGGCAAAAGAAACAGTCACTAGAGTGGATCGGCAACCAACAGAATGGGAAAAAATTTTCGCAGTCTACCCATCTGACAAAGGGCTGATATCCAGAATTTACAAACAACACAAGCAGATTTACAGAAAAAAAACAAACAAGCCCATTCAAAAGTGGGCAAAGGATATGAACAGATACTTTATGAAAGAAGACATATATGAGGCCAACAATCATATGAAAAAATGCTCATCGTCACTGGTCATCAGAGAGATGCAGATCAAAACCACATTGAGATACCATCTCAGGCCAGTTAGAATGGCGATCATTAAAAAATCTGGAGACAACAGATGCTGGAGAGGATGTGGAGAGAAAGGAACACTTTTACACTGTTGGTGGGAGTGTAAATTAGTTCAACCATTGTGGAAGACAGTCTGGCGATTCCTCAAGGCCTTAGAAATAGAAATTCCATTTGACCCAGCAATCCCATTACTGGGTATATATCCAAAAGGCTATAAATCGTTCTACTATAAGGACACATGTACACGAATGTTCATTGCAGCACTGTTTACAATAGCAAAGACCTGGAATCAACCCAAATGCCCATTGATAATAGACTGGATTGGAAAAATGTGGCACATATACACCATGGAATTTTATGCAGCAATCAGAAATGATGAGTTCGTGTCGTTTGTAGAAACATGGATGAATCTGGAAAACATTATCCTCAGCAAACTGACACAAGAACAGAAAATGAAACACCGCATATTCTCACTCATAGGTGGGTGATGAAAAATGAGAACACATGGACACAGAAAGGGGAGTACTAAACACTGGGGTCTATTGGGGGGAAAAGGGGAGGGCCAGTGGGAGGGGGAGGTGGGGAGGGATAGCCTGGGGAGAAATGCCAAATGTGGGTGAAGGGGAGAAGAAAAGCAAAGCACACTGCCATGTGTGTACCTACGAAACGGCCTTGCATGCTCTGCTCATGTACCCCAGAACCTATAATCCAATAAAAATTTAAAAAAATAAAAATTGTGAATTGTACATTTCCCATTGTGTTGTAACAATTGTGAAGTGTACAGTTCCATGTGTGTGTAATCATTGTGAAGTGTACAGTTCCTATTTTGTGGTAACCACGGTGAAGTGTGCAGTTTCGTTTTTGGGGTGACCGCTGAGAAATGTAGATTTACCATTGTGTGTAACCATTGTGAAGTGTACAGTTCCCATTGTGTTTAACCATAGTGAAGTGTACAGATTTCATTGTGTTGTAACCGTTCTGAAGTGTAGAGCTCCCCTTGTGTGTAACCATTGTGATGTGTACAGTCACCATTGTGTGGTACCTATTGAAAAGTGTACAGTTCCCATAGTGTGTATCCATTGTGAGAAGTAAAGTTACCATTGTGTGGTGACCGCTGCAAAGTGTACAGATCCCATTGTGTGGTAACCATTGTGAAGTGTAGAGTTTCCATTGTGAGCTAACCACTGCAAAGTGTACAGTTTCCATTGTGTGGTAACCGTTGTGAAGTGTACAGTTATCATTGTGTTTTAACCATTGTGAAGTGTACAGTTTTCTTTGTTTGTAACCATTGTGAAGTGTAAAGTTCCAATTGTGTGGTAACCATCGTGAAGTGCACTTTTCCCATTGTCCGTAACCATTGTAAACTGTACATTTACCATTGTGTGGGAACCATTGTGAAGTGTAAAGTTTCCATTGTGTCATAAGCATTGTGAAGTGTAAAGTTCCCATTGTGTGGTAACCATTGTGAAGCCTACAGTTCTCATAGTGTGTAACCATTGTGAAGTGTACAGTTTTCATTGTGTGGTAACTATTGTGAAGGGTACAGTTTCCATTGTCTGATAAAAATTGTGAAGTGTACAGTTATTACTGTGTGGTAACCATTGTGAAATGCCCAGTTTCTATGGTGTGGTAACTGCTGTAAGGTATACAGTTCCCACTGTGTGGTAACCATAGTGAAGGGAACAGTTCCCATTATGTGGGAACTATTGTGAAGTGTAGAGCTCTTATTGTGTGTAACCATTGTGAAGTGTACAGTTACCATTGTGTGGTAACTGCTGTGAAGTGCACAGTTCCCATTATGTGGGAACAATTGTGAAGTGTAGAGCTCTCATTGAGTGTAACCACTGTGACGTGCACAGTTCCCATTGTGTGGTAACCATTGTAAAGTGTAGAGTTACCATTGCGTGGTAACCACTGTGAAGTGTACAGTTCCCATTGTGTGGTAACCATTGTGAAGTGTAGGGTTTCCATTGTGAGGTAACCACTGTGAAGTGTACAGTTACCATTGTGTGGTAACCATATTTAAGTGTACAATTACCATTGTGTGTAACCTTTGTAAAGTTTACAGTTCTTATTGTGTGGTAACAACTGTAAAGTGTACGGTTTCCATTGTGTGGTAAATGCTGCGAAGTGTAGAGTTCTTATTATGTGGTATCCATTGCGAAGTGTACAGTTTCCATTGTGTGGTAACCATTGTGAAGTGTAGAGTTTACATTGCGTGTAACCATTGTGAAGTGTACAGTTACCATTGTGTTGTAACCAATGTGAAGTGTACAGTTACCATTGTGTGGGAAGCATTGCGAAGTGTACAGTTCCCATTGTGTGGTATCCATTGCGAAGTGTACAGTTCCCATTCTGTGGTAACCATTGTGAAGTGTACAGTTCCCATTGTGAGGTAACAGTTTAGAAGTGTACAGTTCCCATTGTGCGGTAACCGCTGCAAAGTGTGCAGTTACCATAGTGTGGTAACCATTTTGAAGCGTACGGTTCCCATTGTGTGGGAACCATTGCGACGTGCACAGTTCTCATTCTGTGGTGACCATTGCGAAGGGTAAAGTTGCGATTGTGTGGTAATCATAGTGAAGTGTACAGTTACCATTGTGTGGTCAACGTTGTGAAGTGTACAGTTCCCATTGTGTGGTAACATTATGAAGGGTACAGTTACCATTGTGTGCTAACCATTGAGAAGTGTAAAGTTTCCATTGTGTTGTAACACCTGTGAAGTGTGCAGTTCCCATTGTTCGATAACCATTGCGAAGTGGACAGTTCCCATTGTGTGGTGACCATTTTGAAATGCACAGTTACTATTGTGTGGTAACCATTGTGACGTGTAAAGTTCTCATTGTGTGGTAACCACTGCATAGTGTACACGTACAATTGTGTCATAACCATTATGAAGTGTACAGTTCCCATATGTGTGGTCACCAATGAGAAATGTAAAGTTCCCATTGTGTGGTGACCATTTTGAAGTGTACAGTTACCATTGCGTCGTAACCATTGGGAAGTGTACAATTCCCATTGTGTGGTAGTAACCGTTGTAAAGTGTACAGTTACCATTGAGTTGGAACCATTGTGAAGTGTACAGTTCCCATTGTTTGGTAACCATGATGAAGTGTACAGTTATCATTGTATGGGAAACATTGTGAAGGGTACAGTTCCCATTGTGTGGTAACCATTGGAAAGTGTACAGTTACCATTATGTGTAACCATTGTGAAGTGTTCAGTTTTTATTGTGTGGTAACCATTGTGAATTGTACATTTACCATTGTGTGGTAAAGACTCCGAAGTGTACAGTTTCAATTGTATGGTTACCATTGTTAAGGGTACAGTTACCATTGTGTGGTAACCAGTGTGAAGTGTACAGTTATTATTGTGTGGTAACCATTTTGACGGGTACAGTTACCATTGTGTGGTAACCATTGTCAATTTTAAAGTTCCCATTTTGAGTAACCATTGTCAAGTGTACAGTTACCATCGTCAAGTAACCATTGTGATGTGTACAGTTCCCAATGTGTGGTAAGCATTGTGAAGTGTACATTTACCATTTTGTGGAAACCATTGTAAAGTGTACAGTTCCCATTGCGTGGTAACCATTGTGAAGTGTACAGTTATTATTGTTTGGAAACCATTGTAAGGTTTACAGTTCCGATTGTGTGGTAACGATGGTGAAGTGTACAGTTTCCATTGTGTGTAACCATTCTGAAGCGGACAATTTTTATTGTTTTTTAACTATTGTGACGTGTAGAGTTACCATTGTGTGGTAACCGCTGTGAAGTGTACAGTTCCCATTGTGTGGTAACCGCTGTGAAGTGTAGAGTTCCAATTGTGTGGTAACCATTGTGAAGTGTACCATTCCCATTGTGTGGTAACCGTTGTCAAGTGTACAGTTCCCATGATGTGGTAAAAATTGTGAATTGTACATTTCCCATTGTGTGGTAACAATTGTGAAGTGTACAGTTCCATTTGTGTGTAATCATTGTGAAGTGTACAGTTCCTGTTTTGTGGTAACCACGGTGAAGTGTGCAGTTTCGTTTTTGGGGTGACCGCTGAGAAATGTAGATTTACCATTGTGTGTAACCATTGTGAAGTGTACAGTTCCCATTGTGTTTAACCATAGTGAAGTGTCCAGATTTCATTGTGTTGTAACCATTCTGAAGTGTAGAGCTCCCCTTGTGTGTAACCATTGTGATGTGTACAGTCACCATTGTGTGGTACCCATTGTAAAGTGTACAGTTCCCATAGTGTGTAACCATTGTGAAAAGTAAAGTTACCATTGTGTGGTGACCGCTGCAAAGTGTACAGATCCCATTGTGTGGTAACCATTGTGAAGTGTAGAGTTTCCATTGTGAGCTAACCACTGCAAAGTGTACAGTTTCCATTGTGTGGTAACCGTTGTGAAGTGTACAGTTATCATTGTGTTTTAACCATTGTGAAGTGTACAGTTTCCTTTGTTTGTAACCATTGTGAAGTGTAAAGTTCCAATTGTGTGGTAACCATCGTGAAGTGCACTTTTGCCATTGTCCGTAACCATTGTAAACTGTACATTTACCATTGTGTGGGAACCATTGTGAAGTGTAAAGTTTCCATTGTGTCATAAGCATTGTGAAGTGTAAAGTTCTCATTGTGTGGTAACCATTGTGAAACCTACAGTTCTCATAGTGTGTAACCATTGTGAAGTGTACAGTTTTCATTGCGTGGTAACTATTGTGAAGGGTACAGTTTCCATTGTCTGATAACCATTGTGAAGTGTACAGTTATTACTGTGTGGTAACCATTGTGAAATGCCCAGTTTCTATGGTGTGGTAACTGCTGTAAAGTGTACAGTTCCCACTGTGTGGTAACCATAGTGAAGTGTACAGTTCTGATTATGTGGGAACTATTGTGAAGTGTGGAGCTCTTATTGTGTGTAACCATTGTGAAGTGTACAGTTACCATTGTGTGGTAACTGCTGTGAAGTGCACAGTTCCCATTATGTGGGAACAATTGTGAAGTGTAGAGCTCTCATTGTGTGTAACCATTTTGACGTGCACAGTTCCCATTGTGTGGTAACCATTGTGAAGTGTAGACTTACCATTGCGTGGTAACCACTGTGAAGTGTACAGTTCCCATTGTGTGCTAACCATTGTGAAGTGTAGAGTTACCATTGTGAAGTGTAGAGTTTCCATTGTGAGGTAACCACTGTGAAGTGTAGAGTTACCATTGTGTGGTAACCATTTTTAAGTGTACAATTAACATTGTGTGTAACCATTGTAAAGTTTACAGTTCTCATTGTGTGGTAACAACTGTAAAGTGTACGGTTTCCATTGTGTGGTAAATGCTGCGAAGGGTAGAGTTCTTATTATGTGGTATCCATTGCGAAGTGTACAGTTTCCATTGTGTGGTATCCATTGTGAAGTGTAGAGTTTACATTGTGTGTAACCATCGTGAAGTGTACAGTTACCGTTGTGTTGTAACCACTGTGAAGTGTACAGTTACCATTGTGTGGGAAGCATTGCGAAGTGTACAGTTCCCATTGTGTGGTATCCATTGCGAAGTGTACAGTTCCCATTCTGTGGTAACCATTGTGAAGTGTACAGTTCCCATTGTGAGGTAACAGTTTAGAAGTGTACAGTTCCCATTGTGTGGTAACCGCTGCAAAGTGTGCAGTTACCATAGTGTGGTAACCATTGTGAAGCGTACAGTTCCCATTGTGTGGGAACCATTGCGAAGTGCACAGTTCTCATTCTGTGGTGACCATTGCGAAGGGTAAAGTTGCGATTGTGTGGTAATCATAGTGAAGTGTACAGTTACCATTGTGTGGTCAACGTTGTGAAGTGTACAGTTCCCATTGTGTGGTAACATTATGAAGGGTACAGTTACCATTGTGTGCTAACCATTGAGAAGTGTAAAGTTTCCATTGTGTTGTAACACCTGTGAAGTGTGCAGTTCCCATTGTGCGATAACCATTGCGAAGTGGACAGTTCCCATTGTGTGGTGACCATTTTGAAATGCACAGTTACTATTGTGTGGTAACCATTGTGACGTGTAAAGTTCTCATTGTGTGGTAACCACTGCATAGTGTACACGTACAATTGTGTCATAACCATTATGAAGTGTACAGTTCCCATTGTGTGGTAACCAATGAGAAGTGTAAAGTTCCCATTGTGTGGTGACCATTTTGAAGTGTACAGTTACCATTGTGTGGTAACCATTGTGAAGTGTACAATTCCCATTGTGTGGTAGTAACCGTTGTAAAGTGTACAGTTACCATTGAGTTGGAACCATTGTGAAGTGTACAGTTCCCATTGTGTGGTAACCATGATGAAGTGTACAGTTATCATTGTATGGGAACCATTGTGAAGGGTACAGTTCCCATTGTGTGGTAACCATTGTTACGTGTACAGTTCTTATTGTGTGGTACCCAGTTTGAAGTGTAGAGTTACCATTTTGTGGTAACCATTGTGAAGACTACCGTTCCCATTGTGTGGTAATCATTGTGAAGTGTACAGTTCGCATTGTGTGTAACCATTGTGAAGTGTACAGTTGTCACTGTGTCATAACCATTTTGAAGTGTACTGTTTTCTTCGTGTGGTAACCGCTGTGATGTGTACAGTTCCCATTGTGTGTAACCATTGTAAAGTGTACAGTTCTCATTTTGTGGTAACCATTGTGAAGGGTACAGTTTTCATTGTGTGGTAACTATTGTGAAGTGTAAAGTTACCATTTTGTGATAAAAATTGTGACGTGTACAGTTACCATTATGTGCTAATTGCTGTGAAGTGTACAGTTACCATTTTGTGGTAACAGTTGTAACGTGTACAGTTACCATTGTGTGTAACCATTGTGAAGTGTACAGTTTCCATTGTGTGTAACCATTGTGAAGTGTACAGTTACCATTGTGTGGTAACCATTGTGAAGGGTACAGTTCCCAATTTGTAGTGACGATTGGGAAGTGTACAGTTCCCATTGTGTTGTAACTATTGTGAAGTGTACTGTTTCCATAGTGTGTAACCATTGAAAAGTGTACAGTTTTCATTGTGTAGTAACCATTGTGAAATGTACAGTTCCCATTGTATGTAACCATTTTGAGGGGTACAGTTCCCATTTTGTGGTAACGATTGTGAAGTGTTAAGTTCCCATTATTTTGTAATCATTGTGAAGTGTACAGTTTCCATAGTGTGTAACAATTTTAAGTGTACAGTTCTTATTGTGTGGTAACCATTGTGAAGTGTACAGTTCCCTCTGTGTGGTAACCACTGCAAAATGTACATTTACCATTGTGTGGTATCCATTGTGAAGTGTACATTTTCCATTGCATGGTAACAGCTGAGAAGTGTACAATTATTATTGTGTGGTAACAATTTTAAATGTACAGTTCCCTTTGTGTGTAACCATTGTGAAGTGTACAGTTTTCATTGTGTGGTAACCACTCTGAAGTGTACAATTCTTACTGTGTGTAAATATTTTGAAGTGTACACTTACCATTGTGTGGTAACCATTTTGAAGTGTACAGTTTCCATTGTGTGGTAACCAGTGCATTGTGTAGAGTTCTGATACTGTGGTAACCATTGCGAAGTGTACAGTTCATATTGTGTGGTAACCGTTGTATAGTGTACAGTTCACTTTGTGTGATAAGCACTGCGAATTGTGCTGTTACCATTGTGTGGTAACCATTGCGAAGTTTACAATTCTGATTTTGCGGTAACCATTGTGAAGTGTATAGTTCCCATTTTGTGATAACTATTGTGAAGTGTACAGTTTTCATTGTGTGGTAACCATTGTTAAGTGTACAGTTTTAATTGTCTCTAACCATTGGGAAGTGTACAGTTGCCATTGTGTGGAGACTATTATGAAGTGTACAGTTTCCATTTTGTGGTAACCATTGTGAAGTGTACAATTCCCACTGTGTAGTAATTATTGTGAAGTGTACTGTTCCCACTGAGCGTAACTATTAAAAAGTGTACATGTTCTTATTGTGTGGTAACCATTGGGAACTGTACAGTTCTAATTGTGTGTAACCATTTTGAAGTGTACAGTCCTTATTGTGTGGTAATCGCTGTGAAGTGTACAGTTCCCATCGTGTGAAACCATTTTGAAATGTACAATTTTCATGGTGTGTTTATTATTGTTAAAAGTACATTTCGCATTTTGTGGTAACCATTGTGAAGTGTACAGTTCCCATTGTGTGGTTACAATTGTAAAGTGTACAGTTCCCATTGTGTGTAACCATTGTGAAGGGTACAGTTTCGATTTTGTGGTAACCATGGTGTTGTGTACAGTTCTGATTGTGTGGTAACTGCTGTGAATTGTACAGTTACCATTGTGTGTAACCATTGTGAAGTATACAGTTCCCATTGCGTGTAACCACTGTGAAGTGTAAAGTTACCATTGTGTGGTAACAATTGTGAAGTGTAAAGTTTTCTTTGTGTGTAACCATCGTGAAATGTGCAGTTCCCAATATGTGGTAACCACTGTGAAGTGTACAGTTACCATTGTGTGCTCACCGCTGAAAGTGTACACTTCTTATTGTATGGTAACCATTGTGAAGTGTACAGTTATTATTGTGTGGTAACCATTGTGAAGTATCCATTTTCCATTGTGTTTAACCATTGTGAAATGTACAGTTTCCATTATGTGGTAACCGCTCTGGAGGGTTAAATTTCCATTGTATGGTAACCATTGTGAAGTGTACAATTTCCATTATTTGATAACCATTTTGAACTGTACAGGTCCCATTTTGTGGTAACCATTGTGAAGTGCACAGTTCCCATTGTTTGGTAACTATTTTGAAGTGTACAGTTCCCATTGTGAGTAACCATTGTGAAGGGTACAGTTACCATTTTGTGGTAACAATTGTGAGGTGTCCAGTTTATATTTTGTGGAACCATTGGGAAATGTACAGTTCCCATTGAGTGGTAACCACAGTGAAGTGTACAGTTTCATTGTGTGTAACAATTGTGAAGTGTACAGTTCCCATTGTTTGGTAACCTTTGTGAAGTGTATATTTATTGTTGTGTGGTAAGCACTTTGAAGTGTACAGTTACCATTGTGTGTAACTATTTGGAAGTGTACAGTTCTCATTTTGTAGGAATCATTGTGAAGTGTACAGTTCCCCCTCTCTGGGAACCATTGTAAAGTGTACAATTTTCAATGTGTGGTAACCATTGGGAAGTGTACATTTACCCCTGTGTGGTAATCATTTTAAAGTGTACAGTTCCCAAGGTGTGGTAACTGCTGTGAAGTGTACAGTTCCATTGTGTGGTAACCATTGTGAAGTGTACTGTTCCAATTGTGTGGGAACTATTGTGAAGTGTAGATTTTCCACTGTGTGTAACCATTGGGAAGTGTACACTCCCCATTGTGTGGTAACTATTGTGAAGTGTACAGTTACCATTGTGTGGTAATTGCTGTGAAGTGTACAGTTCCCATTGTGTGGGAATCATTGTGATGTGAACATTTCCCATTGTGTGGGAACCATTCTGAAGTGTTCAGTTCCCATTGTGTGGTAACCATTTTGAAGTGTACAGTTCCCATTGTGTGTAACCATTGTGACGTGAACAGTATTAATTGTGTGGTAACTATAGTGAAGTGTATATTTACCATTGTGTGGTAACCACAGTGAAGAGTACAGTTTTCATTGTGTGTAACGATTGTGAAGAGTACAGTTTTCATTGTGTGGTAACCATTGTGAAGTGTACAGATCTTATTATATGTAACCATTGTGTAGTGTACAGTTTTCATTTTGCTGTAACCATTGTGAAATATACAGTTACCATTGTGTGGTAACAGCTGTGAAGTGTACAGTTCTTATTGTGTGTAACCATTGTGAAGTGTACAGTTTCCATTGTGTGGTACCATTGTGAAGGGTACAGTTCTCATTGTGTGGTAACCATTGTTAAGAGAACAGTTCTTATTGTGTGGTAAGCATTGTGAAGGGTATAGTTACAATTGTGTGGTAACCAATGTTAAGTGTAAAATTTTTATTTTGTAGTAACAACTGTGAAGTGTACAGTTTCTATCCTCTGGTAAACATTGTGAAGTGTACAGTTTTCATTGTGTGGTAACCATAGTGAAGTGTGCAGTTACCATTGTTAGGTAACCATTGTGAAGTGTACAATTACCATTGTGCATAACCATTATGAAATATATAGTTACCATTGTGTGTAACCATTTCGAAGTGTAGAGTTACTATTGTGTGGTAACCATTGTGAAGAATTCAGTTCCCATAGTGTGGTAACCATTGTGAAGTGTACAGTTCATATTTGTGGTAACTGCTTCGAAGTGTACACTTCCCATTGTGTGGTAACCTCAGCGAAGTGTACAGTTCCCATTGTGTGTTAACTGCTGTAAAGTTTACAGTTCCAATTGTGTGTAACCATTGTGAAGTGTTCAGTTACTATTGTGTGGTAACTATTTTGAAGTGTACACATTTTATTGTGTGTAACCATTGTGAAGTGTACAGTTTCCATTGTGTGTAACCATTGTGAAGTGTACAGTTACCATTGTGTGGTAACAATTGTAAAGTGTACAGTTTCCATTGTGTGAAAACCACTGTGAAGTGTACAGTTCCTGTTGTGTGTAACCATTGTGAACTGTACAGGTACTATTGTGTGGTAACCATTTTGAAGTGTACAGTTTCCATTGTTTGTAACCACTGTAAAGTGCACAGTTACCATTGTGTGGTAACCATTGTGAAGTGTACAGTTCCCATTGTGTGTAGCCATTTTGAAGTGTACAGTTTCCATTGTGTGGTAACCACTGTAAAGTGTACAGTTACAATAGTGTGTAATCATTTCGAAGTGTACAGTTCCCATTGTGTGGTAAGCACTACGAAGTGTATAGTTACCATTGTGTGGTAACCATTGCGAGGTGTTCAGTTACCATTGAGTGGTAATCGCTCTGAAGTGTACACTTTCCCTTGTGTGGTAACCATTGTGAAGTATAAAGTTTCAACTGTGTGGTAACCATTGTGAAGTGTAGAGTTACCATTTTGTGGTCACCATTGTGAAGTGTACAGTTTCCATTGTTTGGATACAATTATGAAGTGTACAGTTTTCATTGTGTGGTAACCATTTTTAGGTGAACAGTTTCCATTATGTGGTAACAGTTGTGAAGTGTACAGTTACCAATTTGTGGTAACCATTGTGAAGTACACAGTTTCAATTATTTGGTAACTCTTTGAACTGTACAGTTCCCGTTGTGTGGTATCCATTGTGAAGCGTAGAGTTTTCATTCTGTGGAGACCATTGTAAAGTATACTGTTACCATTGTGTGTTAACCACTGTGAATTGTACAGTTTCCATTGTGTGTAACCATTGTGAATTGCGCAGTGTTTTTGGTTTGGTAACCGTTGTGAAGTGTACAGTTCTTATTGTGCATAACCATTGTGAAGTGTACAGTTACTATTTTGTGGTAACCATTGTGAAATGTCCAGTTCATATTGTGTGTAAACATTGGGAAGTGTTGAGTTCCCATTTTGTGGAAACCATTGTGAAGTGTCCAGTTCATATTTTGTGTAACAATTTCGAAGTGTACATTTCCCATTTTGTGGGAACCATTGTGAAGAGTACAGTTCACATTGTGTGGGAACCATTGTGAAGTGTACGTTCACTATTGTTTTGGAACCATTGTGAAGTGTACAGTTCCCATTGTGTGGTAACCATTGTGAAGTGTACAGTTTTCATTGTGTGTAACTATGGTGAAGTGTACAGTTTTTATTGTTTGGTAACCATTGTGAAGTGTACAGTTACCATTGTGTGGTTACCACCGTGAAGTGTACAGTTTCCATTGTGTGTAACCATAGTAAAGTGTACAGTGCTCATTGCGTGGTAACCATTGTGAAGGGTACAGTTCCCATTTCGTGGTAACCATTGTGAAGTGTACAGTTACAATGTTGTAGTAACCATTGGGAAGTGTACAGTTCCCACTGTGTGGTAACCATTGTGAAGTGTACAGTTTCCATTGTGTGGTAACCACTGTGGAGTGTACAATTCCCATTGTGTGCTACCTTTGTGAAGTGTACAGATTTCATTGTGTGGTAACCATGGTGAAGTGTACAGTTCCCATTTTGTGGTAACCGCTGTGAAGTGTACAGTTTCCATTTTGTGTAACCATTGTGAAGTGTAAAGTTCCCATTGTGTGGTAACCATTGTGAAGTGTACAGTTACCATAGTGTGGTAACCATTGTTACATGTACAGTTTTTATTTTGTTGTAACCATTGTGAAGTGTAGAGTTACCATTGTGTGGTAACCACTGTGAAGTGTACAGTTACCATTGTGTGGGAACCATTGTAAAGTGTACAGTTTTTATCGTGTGGTAACCATTGTGAAGTGTACAGTTCCCATTGTGTGTAACCACTGTGAAGTGTAGTTTTCATTGTGTGGTAACCATTGTGACGTGTACATTTATTATTGTGTTTTAACTGCTGTGATGTGTATAGTTTCTATTTTGTGTAACCATTGTAAAGTGCACAGTTCTCAATGTGTGGTAACCAATGTGAAGGGTATTGTTCCCATTCTGTGGTAACCATTGTGAAGTGTACAGTTACCACTGTGTGGCAATTGCTGTGAAGTGTACAGTTACCATTGTGTGGTAACCGTTGTGAAGTGTACAGTTACCATTGTGTGTAACCATTGTGAAGTGTACAGTTCCCATTGTGTTGTAACCATTGTGAAGTGTACAGTTCCCATTGTGTGGTAAACATTGTGAAGTGTACAGTTCTTATAGTGTGGTAACCATTGTGAAGTGTACAATTCTTATAGTGTGTATCCATTGGGAAGTGTACAGTTCCCATTGTGTGGTTACCATTGTGAAGTGTACAGTTTCTATTGTGTGTAACCGTTTTGAAGTGTACAGTTCCCATTCTGTGGATAACGCTGTGGTGTGTACAGTTACCCTCGTGTGTAACCAATGTGAAGTGTACAGTTCTTTTTGTTCGGTAACCACTGCAAGTGTACACTGACCATTTTGTGGTATCCATTGTGAAGTGTACAGTTACCATCGTGTGGTAACAGATGTGAAGTGTACAGTTATTATTTTGTGGTAACTATTTATGTGTAACGTTCTTATTGTGTGATAACAATTGTGAAGTGCACAGTTCTCATTGTGTGTAACCATTTTGAAGTGTACGTTTCCCATTCTTTGGTAACCATGGTGAAGTGTACAATTTTCATTGTGTGGTGACCGCTGTGAATTGTAGAGTTACCATTGTATGAAACCTTTGTAAAGTGTACAGTTCCCATAGTGTTTAACCATTGTGAAGTGTACGGTTCCCATTGTGTGGAAACCGCTGTGGAGTCTACAGTTAATCTTGTGTGTAACTATTGTGAAGTGTACAGTTACCATTGTGTGGTACCTATCTTGAAGTGTACAGTTCCCATTGGGAGGTAACCATTGTGAAGTGTATAGTAACAATTTTGTGGTAAGCACTGTGAAGTGTGCAGTTACAATTGTGTGGTAACCATTGCGAAGTGTTCAGTTACCATTGAGTGGTAACCGCTGTGAAGTGTAGAGTTACCATTGTGTGTAATCTTTGTAAAGTGTACAGTTCCCATACTGTTTAACCGTTGTGAAGTGTATGGTTTTCATTGTCTGGAAACTGCTGTGGAGTGTACAATTACCGTTGTGTGTTACCAATCTGAAGTGTACAGTTACCATTGTGTGGTAAACATTTTGAAGTGTACAGTTCTTATTGTGTGGTAACCATTGTGAAGTGTACAGTTCTTATAATGTGTTACCATTTTGAACTGTACACTTACCATTGTGTAATAACCATTGTGAGGTGTAAAGTTTCCATTGTTTGCAACCATTGTGAAGTGTACAGTTACGATTATGTGGTAACTGCTGCGAAGTGTACAGTTATGATTATGTATAACCATTACGAAGTGCACAGTTCCCATTGTGTGGTAAGCACTGCGAAATGTGCAGTTACAATTGTGTGGTAACCATTGCGAAGGGTTTATTTACCATTGAGTGGTAACCGCTGTGAAGAGTACAGTTTTAATTGTGTGGTAACCATTTTGAATTGTACAGTTACCATTGTGTGTAATCATTGCAAAGTGTACAGTTACAATTGTGTGGTAACTGCTGTGAAGTGTACAGTTCCCATTGTGTGGGAACCATTGTGATGTGAACAGTTCCCATTGTGTGGGAACCATTGTGATGTGAACAGTTCCCATTGTGTGGGAACTATTTTGAAGTGTACAGTTCCCATTGTGTGGAAAAAATTGTGAAATGTACAGTTCCCATTGTGTGTAACCATTGTGACGTGTACAGTTTTCATTGTGTGGTAACCATTGTGAAGTGTACAGTTACCATTGTGTGGTAACGGCTGTGAAGTGTACAGTTTTTATTGTGTGTAACCATTGTGAAGTGTTCAGTTCCAATTGTTTGGTAACCACTGTGAAGTGTGCAGTTCCCATTGTTTGGTAACCATCGTGTAGTGCACAGTTCCCATTGCGTGGTAACCATTGTGAAGTGTACAGTTCCCATTGTGTGTAACCATTGTGAAGTGTAGTTACCATTGTTTGGTAACCATTGCGAAGTGTACAGTTCCCATTTTGTGTAACCATGGAAAAGTTTACAGTTCCCATTGTGTGGTATCCATTGTAAAGTGTAAAGTTCCCATTGTGTGTAATTATTGAGAAGTGCACAGTTTCCATTGTGTGCTAACCATTGTGAAGTGCAGAGTTACCATTTTGTGGTAACCACTGTGAAGTGTACAGTTCTCATTGTGTGTAACCTTTGTGAAGTGTACAGTTCCCATTGTGTGGTAACCATTGTGAAGTGTACAGTTCCCATTGTGAGGTAACCATTGTGAAGTGTAGAGTTCCCATTGTGTGGGAACCATTGAAAAGTGTAGAGTTCGTATTGTGTGTAACCATTTTGAAGTTTACAGTTTTCATTGTGTGGTAACCATTATGAAGTGCACAGTTACTTTTGTATGGTAACCGCTGTGAAGTGTTCAGTTCTCATTGTGTGTAACCATTCTGAAGTGTACAGTTCTCATTGTATGGTAACCATTGTGATGGGTTAAGTTCGCATTGTGTGGTAACCATTGTTACGTGTACACTTCTTATTGTGTGGTAACCATTGTGAAGTGTACCGTTACCATTGTGTGGTAACCATTGTGAAGTGTACAGTTCCCATGGTGTGGTAACTGCTGTGAAGAGTACAGTTCCCGTTGTGTGGTAACCATTGTGAAGTGTAGAATTCCCCTTGTTTGGGAACCATTGTGAAATGTAGGGTTTCCATTGTGTGTAACCATTGTAAAGTGTACACTTCCCATTGCATGGTAACCGCTGTGAAGCGTACAGTTACCATTGTGTGGTAACTGCTGTGAAGTGTACAGTTTTCATTGTGTGGTAACCATTGTTAAGTGTACAGCTTTTAATGTGTGGTAACCGTTGTGAAGGGTAAAGTTCCCATTGTGTGGTAACCATTGTGAAGGGTACAGTTCCCATTGTGTGGTTACCATTGTTAAGTGTACAGTTTCCAATGTGTGGTAACCAGTGTGAAGGGTACAGCTACCATTGTGTGGTAACCAATGTCAAGTGTAAAGTTCCCATTTTGTAGTAACCATTGTGAAGTGTACAGTTACCATCGTCTGGTAACCATTGTGAAGTGTAGAGTTCCCATTGATTGGTAATCATATTGAAGTATACATTTACCACTGTGTGAAAACCATTGTGAAGTGTACAGTTCAAATTGTCTGTTAACCGTTGTGAAGTGTACAGTTACAATGTAGTGGTGACCATTGTGAAGTGTACAGTTACCATTGTGTGCTAACCGCTGTGAAGTGTAGAGTTTTTATTGTGTTGTATCCATTGCGAAGTGTACAGATAACATTGTGTGGTGACCGCTGTGAAGTGTACAGGTACTATTGTGTGGTAACCGCTGTGAAATATAGTTTCCATTGTGTGAAAACCATTACGAAGTGTACAGTTTTCTTTCTGTAATAACCATTGTGAAGTGTACAGTTACCATTGTGTGGTAACCATTGTGAAGTGTACAGTTAATATTGTATGGTAACAATTGTGAAGTGTACAGTTTCCATTGTGTGGTAACCCTTCTGAAGTGTACAGTTCCCATTGGGTGGTAAACGTTGTGCAAGGTACAGTTTCAATTGTATGGTAATCACTATAAAGTGTACAGTTCCCATTGTGTGGTAATTATTGTGAACAGTACAGTTCCCAACCTGTGTAAACCATGGCGAAATGTACAGTTACCATTGTGTGTAACCATTGAGAAGTGTACAGTTCCAATAGTGCTTAACCATTGTGAAGTGTATGGTTTCCATTGTGTGGTAACCATGGTTAAGTGTACAGTTCCCATTGTTTTGTAAACATTGTGAAGTGTAAAGTTACTGTTTTGTGGTAACTGCTGTGAAGGGTACAGTTACCATTTTGTGGTAACCATTGTGAAGTGTACAGTTACCATTGTGGGTAACCATTTTGAAGTGTACAGTTTCCATTGTGTGTAGTTATTGTGAAGTGTACAGTTTTCATTGTGTGTAACCATTGTGAATTGTACAGTTCCCATTGTTTGTAACCATTGTGAACTGTACAGTTACCATTGTGTGGTAACCATTGTGAAGAATAAAGTTAGCATTGTGTGGTAACCATTGACAAGTGCACAGTTTTCATTGTGTGGTAAACATGGAGACGTTTACAGTTACCATTGTGCGGTAATCATTGTGAAGTGTACAGTTTCCATTGTGTGGTAACCGCTGTGAAGTGCACAGTTCCCATTTTGTGGTAACCATATTGAAGTGTACAGTTACCATTGTCTGGTAACCATTGTGAACTGTATAGTTACCATTGTGTGGTAGCCATTATGAAGTGTACACTTATTATTGTGTGTAACCATTGTGAAGTGTACAGTTCACATGTGGTAACCATTGTGAAGTGTACAGTTCTCATTGTGCATAACCATTGTGAAGTGTACAGTTACCATTGCGTGGTAAGCATTTTGAAGTGGACAGTTCCCATTGTGTGTAACCATGGGGAAGTTTACTGTTTCCATTGTGTGGTGACCATTGTGAAGTATAGAGTTTTCATTGTGTGTAACCATTGTGAAGGGCAAAGTTCCCATGGTGTGGTAATTATTGTAAGTGTAAAGTTACCATTGTGTCATAACCACTTTGAAGTGTACTGTTAACATTGTGTGTAACCATGGTGAAGTGTACAGTTCCCATTGTGTTGGAACCATTGTGAAGTGTACAGTTCCCATTGTGTGGTAACCATTGTGAAGTGTACAGGTCCCATTGTGTGGTTACCATTGTGAAGTGTACAGTTTCCATTTTGTGGTTACCACAGCGAAGTGTACAGTTACCATTGTGTGGTAACCATTGCGAAGTGTACAGTTCCCATTGTGTGGTAACCATTGTGAAGTGTACATTACCATTGTGTGGTAACCATTGTGAAGTGTACAGTTCCCATTTTGTGGTAACCGCTGTGAAGTGTACAGTTATTATTGTGTGGTAACAATTTTAAGTGTACAGTTTCCTTTGTGTGTAACCAGTGTGAAGAGTACAGTTTTCATTATGTTGTAACTGCTATGAAGTGTACACTTCCCATTGTTTGTAAGCATTGTGAAGTGTAGCCTTCCCATTGTATGGTAACCATTGTGAAGTGTAGAGGTCCCTTTGTGTGGTCACCATTGTGAAGTGTACAGGTCCCATTGTGTGGTTACCATTGTGAAGTGTAAAGTTACCATTGTGTATAACCATTGTAAAGAATACAGTTACCATTGTGTGGTAACCATTGTGAAGTGTAGAGTTCTCGTTGTGTGGTAACCACTGTGAAGTGTACAGTTACCATTGTGTGGGAACCACTGTGAAATGTACAGTTACCATTGTGTGTAACCATTTTGAAGTGTACAGTTCTTATTGTGTGGTAACCATTTTGAAGTGTACAGCTTCAATTGTGAGGTAACCATTGTAAATTGTACACTTCCCATTGTGTGGTAACCGCTGTGAAGTGTACAGTTACCATTGTGTGGAAATCAATGCGAAGTGTACAGGTCTTATTTTGTTGTAACCATTATGATGTGTACAGTTACTTCTGTGTGTAATCATTGCAAAATGTACAGTTAAAACTGTTTGTAACCATTGTGAAGTGTAAAGTTACCATTGTGTGATAACCATTGTGAAGGGTACAGTTCTTATTGTGTTTAACCATCGTGAAGTGTACAGTTCCCATTGTGTGGTAACCATTGTGAAGTGTAATGTTACCATTGTGTGGTAACCGCTATGAAGTGTACAGTTATTATTGTGTGGTAACTGCTGCAAACTGTACAGTTCCCATTGTGTGGTAACCATTGCAAAGTGTACAGTTCCCATTGTGTTCTAACTGCTGCGAAGTGTACAGTTCCCATTGTGTGGTAACCATTGCGAAATGTTAAGTTCCCATTGTGTGGTAACCATTGTGAAGTGTACAGTTACCATTTTCTGGTAACCGCTGTGAAGTGTACAGTTACCATTTTTGGTAATCATAGTGAAGTGTACAGTTTTCATTGTGTGGTAACCACTGCAAAGTGTACAGTTATTATTGTGTGGTAATTATTGTAAATTGTACAGTAACCATTTTGTGGTAACAACTGCGAAGTGTACAATTCCCACCCTGTGGTAATCATTGCAAAGTGTACAGTTACCATTGTGTGGTAACCATTTTGCAGTGTACAATTACCATTGTGTGGTAACCATAGCGAAGTGTACAGTTACTATTGTGTGGTAACTGCTGTGAAGTGTACAGTTACCATTTAGTGGTAACCATTGTGAAGTCTACAGTTACCATTGTGTATAACCATTGTGAAGTGTACAGTTACCATTCTGTGGTAACCGCTGTGAAGTGTAAAGTTCTTATTCTGTGTAACCTTTGCGAAGTGTACAGTTACCATTGTGTAGTAACCGTTGTGAAGTGTAAAATTACCATTGTGTGGTGACCTTTGTTTAGTGTACAGTTCCCACTGTGTGTAAGCATTGTGAAGTGTTCAGTTCCCATTGTGTGGTAACCACTGTGAAGTGTAAAGTTTCTATTGTGTGTTAACCATTGTGAAGTGCAAAGTTACCATTGTGTGATAACCGCTGTGAAGTGTACAGTCCCCATTAAGTGTAACCATTGTGAAGTGTACAGGTTTCATTGTTTGGTAACCATTGTGAAGTGTACCGTTACCATTGTGTGGTAACCATTGTTAAGTGTACAGTTCTCATTCTTTGGTAACCACTGTGAAGTGTACAGTTCCCATTGTGTGTAACCATTGTGAAGTGTACAGTTCCCATTGTGTGGTAACCATTGTGAAGTGTACAGTACCCATTTTGTTGTAACCGCTTTGAAGTGTACAGTTACAATTGTGTGTAACCATTTTGAAGTGTACAATTCTCATTTTATGAAACTGTTGTGAACTGTACAGATTGCATTGTGCGGTAACCATTTTGAAGTGCACAGTTTTCATTGTGTGTATCAACCGTGAAGTGTACAGTTACCATTGTGTGGTAATTAATGTGAAGTGTGTAGTTACTATTGTGTGGTAATTATTGTGAAGTGTACAGTTCCCATTGTGTGTAACCATTGTGAAGTGTGCAGTTACCATTGTGTGGTAACCGCTGCAAAGTATACAGATCTTATTGTGTGGTAACCATTGTAAAGTGTACAGTTACCATTGTGTGCTAACTGCTGCAAAGTGTTCAGTTTCCATTGCGTGGTAACCGTTGTAAAGTGTACAGTTATCATTGTGTAATAAACATTGTGAAGTGTACAGTTCACATTGTGTAACCATTGTGAAGTGTACAGTTTTCATTGTTTGTTATCCATTGTGAAGTGTACAGTTACCATTGTGTGGTAACTGCTGTGAAGAGTACAGTTACCATTGTGTGGTAACTGCTGTGAAGAGTACAGTTACCATTGTGTGGTAATCTCTGCGAAGTGAATAGTTCTCATTATGTGGTGACCAATGCGAAATGTACAGTTCCCATTGTGTGGTAACTTCTGTGAAGTGTACAGTTACCATCGTGTGGTAACCACTGCGAAGTGAACAGTTCCCATTGCGAGGTGTACACTTACCATTGTGTGGTAACCATTGTGAGGTTTACAGGTCTAATCGTTTTGTATCCAGTGTGAAGTGTACAGTTTTTATTGTGTGGTAACTGCTGTGAAGTGTACAGTTCCCATTTCGTGGTAACCATTGCGAAGTGTACAGTTCCCATTGTGTGGTAACCATTGCGAAGTGTGCAGTTACCATTGGGTTTTAACCGCTGCAAAGTGTACAGATTTTATTGTGTGGTTACCATTATGAAGTGTAGAGTTCCCATTGTGTGCTAAACGCAGCAAACTGTACAGTTCCCCTTGTGTGGTAACCGTTGTAAAGTGCACAGTTATCTTTGTGTGGTAACCATTTTGAAGTGTACAGTTCCCAGTGTGTGTAACCATTGTGAAGCGTACAGTTCCCATTTTGTGGTAACCATTGTGAAGTGTACAATTACCATTGTGTGGTAATTGCTGTGAGGTGTAAATTTTCCACTATGTGGTGATCATTGTGAAGTGTACATTTACTATTGTGTGTAACGATTGTGAAGTGTACAGTTACCATTGTGTGGTAACTGCTGTGAAGTGTAAAGTTTCCATTGTGTGGTAACCATTTTGCAGTGTACTGTTTCCCATTGTGTGTAATTATTTTGAAGTGTTGAGTTCCCATTGTGTGGTAACCGCTTCGACGTGTACAGTTCTCATTGTGTGTAACCATTGTGAAGTGTATCGTTTTCATAGTGTGGTATCCATTGTGAATTTTACAGTTCCCATTGTGTGTAACCATTGTAAAGTGTACAATTTCATTCTGTGGTAACCATTGTGAAGTGGACAGTTTCCATTGTGTAGTAACCGCTGTGAAGCATGCAGTTACAAATGTGTGTAACCATTGTGAATTGTACAGTTTCCGTTTTATGTAACCATTGTGAAGTGTAGAGTTGCCATTGTGTGGTAACCGCTGTAAAGTGTAGAGTTATCATTGTGTGATAACCATTGTGAAGTGTACAGTTACCATTGTGTATAACAGTTGTGAAGTGTACCGTTACCATTGTGTGGTAATGGCTGTGAAGTGTAGAGTTCCCATTCTGTGTAACCATTGCGAAGTGTACAGTTAGCATTGTGTGGTAACCATTTTGAAGTGTACAATTACCATTGTGTGGTAACCATTGTGAAGTGTACAGTTTCTATTGTGTAAGCATTGTGAAGTGTTCAGTTTCCATTATGTGGTAACCGATGTGAAGTGTGCAGTTTCCATTTTGTGTTAACCATTGTGAAGGTTACAATTACCATTGTGTGGTAACTGCTGTTAAGTGTACAGTTCCCACTATGTGTAACCATTGTGAAGTGTACAGTTCCCATGGTTTGGTAACAATTGTGAAGTGTAGGGATACAATTGTGTGGAAATTACTGTGAAGTGTATGGTTCTTATTGTGTGTAACCTTTGTGAGAAAGAAAGTTACCATTGCATTGTTACCATTGTGAAGTGTAGAGTTACCATTGTGTGGTATCCGCTGTTAGGTGTACAGTTCCCTTTGTGTGGTAACCATTGTGAAGTGAACAGTTTCCACTGTGGTGTAACCATTGTGAAGTGTTCAGTTCTCATTGTGTGGTAACCATTGTGAAATGTACAGTTTCCATTTTGTGGTAACTGCTGTAAAGTGTACAGTTCTAATTTTGTGGTAACCATTGTGAAGTATACAGATCCCATTATGTGGTAACCATTTTGAAGTTCACAGTCACCATTGTGTGTAACCATTCTATAGTGTTCAGTTTTCATTGTGTGGTAACCATTGTGAAGTGTACAGTTAAAATTGTGTGGTAACAATTGTGAAGTGTACAGTTTCCATTTTGTGGTAACCGCTGTGAAGTGTACAGTTCCCATTGTGTGGTAACCATTGTGAAGTGTACAGTTACTGTTGTGTGGTAACCGCTGTTAAGTGCGCAGTTACCATTGTGTGGTAACCATTGTGAAGTGTACAGTTCCCATTCTGTGGTAACCATTGTGAAGTGTACAGTTCCCATTGTGTGGTAACCATTGTAAAGTGTACAGTTCCCATTGTGTGGTAACGATTGTGAAGTGTACAGTTTCCATTGTCTGGTAACCACTGCGACATGTACAGTTACCATTCTGTGGTAACCATTGCGACGTGTAGAGTTACCATTGTGTGGTAATGATTGTGAAGTGTAGAGTTACCATTGTGTATAACAATTGTGAAGTGTACAGTTATTATTGTGTGGTGGCCCCTGGGAAGTGTAGAGTTCCCATTCTGTGTAACCATTGCGAAGTTTACAGTTAGCATTGTGTGGTTACCATTGTGAAGTGTGCAATTTCCATTGTGTGGTAACCATTGTGAAGTGTTCAGTTTTCATTGTGTGGTAACCGCCGTGAAGTTTATAGTTTACATTGTGTGTTTACCATTGTGAACGTTACAGTTACCATTGTGTGGTAACCACTGTGAAGTGGACAGTTTTCATTGTGTGTAACCGTCATGAAGTGTACAGTTCTCATTGTGTGGTAACCACTGTGAAGTGTACAGTTCCCATTTTGTGGTAACGATTGTGAAGTGTACACTTAGCATTGTGTGTAACCATTGCGAAGTGTACAGTTCCCATTGTGAAGTAACGGCATGTTAGCGTTGAAGCATTTTCAAGCTTCTATGTAGAATCCCAATTTCAGTGTATGTGCTGCCGAAGTGAGCACATGCTGTGCAGGGCTCAGCTTTTCTTTTCTTTCGGTTATTCCGTTGGACTTCGAAGTGCCTAAATCACAGGTTCCTGTGACCCTCCGTACCTAACAAGCCGAGTTTCATGTTACCACTGAGGCCTTTTTGGGCTTCTATGTAGAGTCCCAATTTCAGTGTACGTGCTGATGAAGAGAGCACATGCTGTGCCCGGCTCAGTTTTTACTTTATTTCGGTTATTGCATTGGTCTTCGAAGCTCCTAAATGACAGGATCCTGTGTGCCACCGTACTTGGCAGGCCGAGATTCATGTTAGCGCTGAGGCCTTTTCAAGCTTCTATGGAGAGTCCCAATTTCAGTGTACGTGCTGCCGAAGAGAGCACATGTTGTGCCCGGCTCAACTTTTTTTTCTCTCTGTTTTTATGTTGTTTATAGCAAGCGGGTAGCACTGTGTTGGTCGAGGCCAGTCTCGAATTTGAAATCTCACTGCCTGTTCGGCTTGACATTCCACTGTCATGGAATTACAGGTGTGATGTGCCGAGCCTAACCCAAGGTTTGTTTCCGTTCTGAAGACGGAAATTTCCCATGTTGGTCAAGCGGGTCTCGAACACGCATTTTCAAAATATTTCTTGCGTTGTTCTTCGAAGTGCCTAAATGACATGTTTCTGTGAGCCACCGTACCTGGCAGGCCGAGTTTTATGTTAGTTCTGAGGCCTTTCCGGCTTCTATGTAGAGTCCCAATTTCAGTGTACATGCTGCCAAAGCGAGCACATGCTGTGCCCGGCTGAGCTTTTTTCTTTCTTTTGGTTATTGCATTGGTATTCGAAGTGCCTAAATGACAGGTTCCTGTGAGCCACCGTATATGGCAGGACGAGTTTCATGTTAGTGCTGAGGCCTTATCGGGCTTCTATGTAGAGTCCCAGTTTCAGTGTACGCGCTGTCGAAGCAAGCACATTCCGTGCCCGGCTCAGCTTTTTTATTTCTCTCGGTTTCTATGTTGTTTATAGCAAGCGGGTAGCACTGTGTGGGTTGAGGACAGTCTCGAATTTTTGATCTCACTGTCCGCTCGGCTCGACATTCCACTGTCATGGGATTACAGGTGTGATGCACCGAGCATAACCCAGGTATTGTTTCCGTTCTAAAGACGGAAATTTCCCAAGTTGGTCGGCCAGGTCTCAAACACACATCCTCAAAAATTTTTTTTGTTGGTCTTCGAAGAGCCTAAATGACAGGTTCCTGTGAGCCAACATACCTGGCAGGCCGAGTTTCATGTTAGCACTGAGGCATTTTCGGGCTTCTATGTAGAGTCCCACTTTCAGTGTACGTGCTGCTGAAGCGAGCACATGCCATGCTCAGCTCAGCTTTTGTATTTGTTTGGGTTCTTATGTTTTTTATAGCAAGCGGGTAGCGCTGGGTTGGTCGAGGCCAGTCTCGAATTCGTGATCTCATTGTCCGCCCTGCACGACATTTTACTGTCATGGGATGACAGGTGTGATGAGCCGAGTGTAACCCAAGTTTTGTTTCCATTCTGTAGACGAAAATTTTCCATGTTTGTTGGGCGGGTCTCGAACACACATCCTCGAAATATTTTTTGCATTGGTCTTCGAAGCGCCTAAATGACAGGTTCCTGTGAGCCACCGTATGTGGCAGGCCGAGTTTCATCTTAGTGCTGAGGCCTTTTCTGGCTTCTATGTAGAGTCCCAATTTCAGTGTATGTGCTGCCGAAGCGAGCACATGCCGTGCTTGGCTCAGCTTTTTTCTTATTTTCGGTAATTGCGTTGGTCTTCGAAGCGCCTACATAGCAAATTGCTGTGAGAACCCGTACCTGGCAGGCCAAGTTTCATGTTAGCGCTGAGGCCTTTTCGGGCTTCTATGTAGAGTCCCAATTTCAGTGTATGTGCTGCTGAAACGAGCACATGCCGTGCTTGGCTCAGCTTTTTTATTTCTTTCAGTTTTTATGTTGTTTATAGCAAGCGGGTAGCACTGTGTCGGTCGAAGACAGTCTCGAATTTGTGATCTCACTGTCCGCCCAGCTCGACATTCCACTGTCATGGGATTACAGGTGTGATGCGCTGAGCCTAACCCAAGTTTTGTTTCCGTTCTGAAGTCGGAAATTTCCCATGTTGATTGGGCAAGTCTCGAACACACATACTCGAAAATTTTTTTGTGTTGGTCTTCGAAGCGCCCAAATGACAGGTTCCTGTGAGCCACCGTACCTAGCAGGCCGAGTTTCATGTTAGCGCTGAGGCCTTTTCAAGCTTCTATGTAGACTCTTAATTTCAGTGTATGTGATTAGGCCTCAGCACTAACATGAAACTCGGCCTGCCAGGTACGGTGGCTCACAGCAACCTGTCATTTAGGTGCTTCGAAGACCAATGCACAAAACATTTTGAGTGTACGTGTTTGAGACCCACCCGACCAACATGGAAAATTTTTGTCTTCAGAATGGAAGCAAAACTTGGGTTATGCTCGGAGCATCACATTTGTCATACCATGAAAGTGGAATGTTGAGCCAGGTGGACAGTGAGATCACAAATTCGAGAAAGCCTCGACCGACACAGTGCTACCCACTTGCTATAAACAGCATTAAAACCGAAAGAAATAAAAAAGCTGAGCCGGGCACGGCATGTGCTCCCTTCAGCAGCATGTACACTGAAATTGGGACTCTACACAGAAGCCCGAAAAGGCCTCAGCACTAACATGAATCTCGGCCTGCCATGTACGGTGGCTCACAGTAACCTGTGATTTAGGCGCTTCGAAGACCAACGCAAAAAATTTTCGAGGATGCATCTTCAAGACCCGCCCAAACAACATGGAAAATTTCCGTCTTTAGAATGAAAACAAAACTTGTGTTAGGCTCGGCCCATCACACCTGTCATCCCATGACAGTGAAATGTCCAGCCGGGTGGACAGTGAGATCACCAATTCGAGACTGGCCTCGACTGACACAGCGCTACCCGCTTGCAATAAACAACATAAAAACCGAGAGAAATAAAAAAGCTGAGCCAGGCACGGCATGTGCTCGCTTCGGCAGCACGTACACTGAAACTGGGACTCTACATAGAAGCCCAAAAATTTTTCAGCGCTAACATGAAACTCGGCCTGCCGGATACAGTGGCTCACATAAACCTGTCATTTAGGCGCTTCAAAGACCAACGCACAAAAAATTTCGAGGATGCGTGTTCAAGACCCGGCCGACCAACATGGAAAATTTCTGTCTTCAGAACGGAAACAAAACTTGGATTAGGCTTGGAGCATCTCAGCTGTCATCCCATGACAGTGGAATGTCGAGCCATGTGGACAGTGAGATCACAAATTTGAGACTGGCCTCGACCGACACAGTGCTACCCGCTTGCTATAAACAACATAAAAACCGAGAGAAATAAAAAAGCTAAGCCATTCATGGCATGTGCTTGCTTCGGTAGCACGTACACTGAAATTGGGACTCTACAAAACAGCTTGAGAAGGCCTCAGCCCTAACATGAAACTCGGCTTGCCAGGTATGGTGGCTCACAGGATGCTTTCATTTAGGCGCTTCGAAGACAAACGCAAAAAATTCAAAGATGCACCTTCGAGACCCACCCCACCATCATGGCAAGTTTTCGTCTTCAGAACGGAAACAAAACTTGGCTTAGGCTTGGCACATCACACCTGTTATCCCATGACAGTGGAATGTCAAGCCGGGCGGACAGTGAGATCACAGATTCGAGACTGTTCACGACCATCACAGCGCTACCCGCTTGCTATAAACAACATGAAAACAGAGAAATAAAAAAGCTGAGCTGGGCAAGGCATGTGCTCGCTTCGGCAGCACGTACACTGAAATTGGGACTCTACACAAAAGCCCGAAAAGGCCTCAGCGCTAACATGAAACTCGGCCTGCCAGGTATGGTGGTTCACAGGAACCTGTCATTTAGGCGCTTCGAAGACCAACGCAATAAATGTTTCGAGGATGCATGTTCTAGATTTGTCCGACAATCATGGGAAATGTCCATCTTCAGAACAAAAACAAAACTTGAGTTAGGCTTGGCACATCACACCTGTAATCCCATGACAATGGAATGTCGAGCTACGTGGACAATGAGATCACAAATTCGAGACTGGCCTCGACTGACACAGCGCTACCCGCTTGCTATAAACAACATAAAAACCAGAAGTAATAGAAAAGCTGAGCCAGGCACTGCGTGTGCTCGCTTAAACAGCACAAACACTAAAATTGGGACTCTACATAGAAGCCCAAAATGGCCTCGGCGCAAGCATGAATGTCGGCCAGCCAGGTTCGGTGGCTCACAGGAACCTGTCATTTAGGCACTTCAAAGACCAATGCAGAAAAATTGCAAGGATGCGTGTTCAAGACACGCCTGACCAACATGGGAAATTTTCGTCTTCAGAACAAAAACAAAACTTGGGTAAGGCTCAGCGCATCACACCTTTAATCCCATGACAGTGGAATGTTGAGCCGGGTGGACAGTGAGATCACAAATTCGAGACTGGCCTCGACCGACACAGCGCTATCACTTGTTATAAACAATATATAAACCGAAAGAAATAAAAAACCTGAGCCTGGCACGGCATGTGCTTGCTTAGGCAGCACGTACACTGAAATTGGGACTTGATATAGAAGTCTGAAAAGGCCTCAGCGCTAACATGAAACGCGGCCTGCCACGTACAGTGGCTCAGAGGGACCTGTCATTTAGACGCTTCGAAGACCAACGCAAGAAATATTTCGAGGATGCATGTTCGAGACCCGTTTGACCAACATGGGAAGTTTCGGTCTTTAGAATGGAAACAAAACTTGGGTTAGGCTCAACGCATCACATCTGTAATCCCATGACAGTGAATGTCGAGCCCGGCCGATAGTGAGATCACCAATTCGAGACTGGCTTCGACCAACACAGGGCTACCCACTTGCTATAAACAACATAAAAACGTAAAGAAATAAAAAAGCTGAGCCGGGCACGGCATGTGCTCGCTTTGGCAGCATGTACACTAATATTGGGTCTCAACATATAAGCCCAAAAAGGCCTCAGCGCAAGGATGCAATGCTACGCAGTGTTCCGTTTTTATGGATTCATTTAGTTTTGCCATTGTAATGGTTTCGTTCAAATCAAATACAGATAGATTTTAGGTTCACAAAAATAAACAGAAAGTTGTCTGTTCTAGGTGGTGTTGACATCTTCAAAAGCAGTTACTTGGGAGGCATCGGCAGAACGACCGCTGGAACCCGCTATGCATTTGGGACCATAAGCCGAGATCACAGTGTTTCACTCCAGCCAGGGTGACAGGAGGCAAGCAGTACGTCATACAGAAAATCGCGGTGGGTGGTGGACCCACCTGGCACCTCGTTTTGTTCAGATTGTGCACATTAATTTGTCTGATTTCTGTTATTTCCTTTTTCTACTTCTTTTTTTTTAAGTGAAATGTGTTTTCACCGAGATGCTCAGGCTGACCCGGAACTCGTGACCTCATATGAACCGCCCACCTCGACCTCCTAAATAGCTAGGATAGCTGGTGTTAGTCTCAGTGCTACGCAAAGTCTCTCTGTTCTCTTTTGTTAACATGAAACTCGGCCTGTCAGGTACGGTGGCTCACAGGAACCTGTGATTCAGGCGCTTCGAAAACCAACGCAAAAAATTTTCGAGGTTGCGTGTTCGCGACCTGCCCGACCAACATGGGAAATTTCCGTCTTCAGAAGGAAAACAAAACTTGGGTTAGGCTCGGTGCATCACACCTGTAATCCCATGATAGTGGAATGTCCAGCTGGGCCGACAGTGAGATCACCAATTCGAGACTGGCCTCGACTAACACAGGGCTACCCACTTGCTATAAACAACATAAAAACCGAAAGAAATAAAAAAGCTGAGCCGGCACGGCATGTGCTCGCTTCGGCAGCATGTAAACTGAAATTGGGACTCTACATGGAAGCTTGAAAAGGCCTCTGTGCAAGGATGAAACGCTGCGCAGCATTCCGTTTCTTATTGATTCATTTAGTTTTGCTGTTGTAACTGTTTCATACAAATCAAATACAGATAGATTTTATGTTCACAAAAATAAACAGAAAGTTGTCTGTTCCAGGTGGTGTTGACATATTCAACCGCAGTTACTTGAAAGGCATCGGCAGGATGACCGCTGGAACCCACTATGCACTTGTGGCAATAAGCCGAGATTGCAGTGTTTCTCTCCAGCCTGGATGAGAGGAGGAAAGCAGTATGTCATACAGAACGGTGGAATGGGAAGTGGAGCCACATGGCACCCAGTTTTTTTCAGATTGTGAACACTAATTTGTCTGATTTCTGTTATTTTCTTATTCTACTTTTTTTTTAAGTGAAGTGAGTTTTCATTGAGATTCCCAGGCTGACCCTGAACTCGTGAGCTCAGGTGAACCACCCACCTCAACCTCCCAAATGGCTAGGATAGCTGGTGTTAGTCACAGTGCTGGGGAAAGTTTCTCTGTTCTCTTTTGTTAACATGAAACTCGGCCTGCCAGAAACGGTGGCTCACAGAAACCTGTCATTCAGGTGCTTCGAAGACAAACGCAAAAAAACTTCGAGGATGCGTGTTCGAGACCCGCCCAACCAACATGGGAAATTTTCGTCTTCAGAACAGAAACAAGACTTGGGATAGGCTCAGCGCATCACACCTGTAATTTCATGGCATTGGAATGTCAAGCCGGGTGGACAGTGAGATCACAAATTCGAGACTGGCCTCAACCGACACAGCGCTACCCACTTGCTATAAACAACATAAAAACGGAAAGAAATAAAAAACTTTGCCGGGCACGGCATGTGCTCACTTCGGAAGCATGTACACTATAATTGGGACTCTACATTGAAGCCGGAGAAGCCCTCAATGCAAGGATGAAATACTACGCAGCGTTCCATTTCTTATCGATTCATTTTGTTTTGCAATTGTAACTGTTTCGTACAAATCAAATACATATAGATTTTAGGTTCACAAAAATAAACAGAAAGATGTCTGTTCCAGGTGTTGTTGACATATTCAACCGCAGTTACTTGGGAGGCATCGGCAGAATGACCGCTGGAACCCACTTTGCAATTGTGGCAATAAGCCAAGATCTCAGTGTTTCATTCCAGCCTGGGTGACAGGAGGAAAGCAGTACCTCATACAGAAAGGTAGGGTTGGGGGTGGAGCCACTTGGCACCCCGTTTTTTTCAGATTGTGCACAATAATTTGTCTGATTTCTGTTATTTTCTTTTTCTAATTCTTTTTATTTAAGTGAAGTGGGTTTTCACTGAGATGCCCAGGCTGACCCAGAACTCGTGACCTTTGGTGAACTGCACACCTCGACCTCCCAAATGCCTAGGATAGCTGGTGTCAGTCACAGTGCCGGGCAAAGTCTCTCTGTTCTCTTTTGTTAACATAAAACTCGGCCTGCCAGGTACAATGGCTCACAGGAACCTGTCATTTAGGCGCTTCGAAGACCAATGCAAAAAAATTTTCTAGGATGCGTTTTCAAGACCCGCCCAACTAACATTGGAAATTTCCTTCTTCAGAATGGAAACAAAACTTGGACTAGGCTTGGCGCATCACACCGGTAATTTCATGACAGTGGAATGTCGAGCCGGGCTGACAGTGAAACCACAAATTCGAGACTGGCCTCGAACGACACAGCGCTACCCACTTGCTATAAACAACATAAAACCCGAAAGAAATATAAAAGCTAAGCCGGGCACGGCATGTGCTCGCTTCGGCAGCATGTACACTAAAATTTGGACTCCACATAGAAGCCTGAAAAGGCCTCAGCGCAAGGATAAAAAGGTACGCAGTGTTCTGTTTTTCATTTATTCATTTACTTTTGCCGTTGTAACTGTTTTGTACAAATCAAATACAGATAGGTTCTAGGTTCACAAAAATAAACAGAACGTTGTCTGTTCCAAGTGGTGATGACATATTCAACCACAGTTATTTGGGAGGCATCGGCAGAACGACCGCTGGAACCCACTATGCAGTTGTGGCAATAAGTCGAGATCGCAGTGTTTCACTCTAGCTTGGGTGACAAAAGGAAAGCAGTACGTCATACAGAAAGGCGGGGTGTGGGGTGGAGCCACCTGGTCCCTGGTTTTGTTCAGATTTTGCACACTAATTGTCAGATTTCTGTTATTTTCTTTTTCTACTTCTTTTTTTTTAAGTGAAGTGGGTTTTCACCGAGATGCCCAGGCTGACCCAGAACTCGTGACGTCAGGTAAACCGCCCACCTCAACCTCCCAAATGGCTAAGACAGCTGGTGTTAGTCACAGTGCCGGGCAAAGTCTTTCTGTTCTCTTTTGTTAACATGAAACGCGGCCTGCCAGGTACAGTGGATCACAGGAACCTCTCATTTAGTCGCTTCGAAGACCAATGCAAAATAAATTTCGAGGATGCGTGTTTGGGACCTGCTCGACAAACATGGGAAATTTATGTCTTCAGAACGAAAACAAAACTTGGGTTAGGCTCGGCGCATCACACCTGTAATCCCATGACAGTAAAATGTCGAGCCAGGTGGACAGTGAGATCACCAATTCGAGACTGACCTCGAACGACACAGTGCTACTTGCTTGCGATAAACAACATAAAAACCGAAAGAAATAGAAGAGTTGAGCCGGGCACAACATGTGCTCGCTTCAGCAGCACGTACACTAAAATTGGGAGTCTACATAGAAGTACCCATTATGTAAACATGTACATCATGTACCCATTGGGCACGGATGTACAATATATGCACATGTATATATGTGTGCACAGTATGTACCTATCTACACAATGTGTGCATAGGTACATATAAGCTAGACATGTAACGGCTGTACATGAGTACATAATATGCACTGTATGTACACGCATGAACTATGTAGACACATGCGTGAACACCCACTTTGGTCACTGAAGTAATATCTAACATGTTAAGACTAATATCCAGGAATGTACTCACAATGTGTAAATTTATGTGCATATTGCAATAAATGTATAACACTATCCCTAACCCTAAAGATTATGAAAGTTACATCTATCGTAATATCAACATGATATCATATCACAACAGCATATATAGTCACTATACACATGTAATACATAATGTCAATATAATCGTACATATTGCCAACATTATGCACCTTTACATTTATTGTTAAATGACGATGTGTATTCAAGTACACCATGTACCCGTTACTTACAGGTGCACAATATATGCGCGTGGAACTATGTGTGCACATTATGTACATATGTTCGCACATGTCCATGTAATATAGGCATGTACGTTTTGTACGCGAGTACGTAATAGGCACAAATCATATACGTATATACCATGTGCAGACCCGGGTGAACTCCCACTTTTATCACCAAAGTAATTTCTAATTAATATGCAAAAAATTATATTTAAGAATTTATTCATCATATGTACATTAATTTGAATCGCAAGAAATATATAATAGAGGTACAGTCTGTACAATTAGTCTGGTTTGCATATGTTTACACAATACAAATGTACAATGTGCATAATCTGTTTAATAAGTATATTATATTTATATAAAGTGTGCACAACAGTTACGTACATCATGTGTACAACATGTCATTGATTGTAATATCGCAATGATATCACTTAATCACAACTTATGAAATCACATTGCAAATGTAATACATAATATCAATATAAGTGTAGACATTGAAAACATTACGTACATGTACATTTGTTGTAATATTACGGTATATACACATGAACAACATGTACACATTATGTTTACATATACACCATGTAACCCATATGTTCACATGTACGTCATGTATACATTATGTAAACAGGTACACCTTGTGCACATTGTGCACGGATGTACAATATATGCACGTGTATATATGTGTGCACAGTATGTACGTCGCTACACTATGTATGCATATGTACATATATGGTTGACATGTACCTTCTGTACATACGCAAGTGCATAATATTCACTGTATGTGCACGTATAAACTATGCACACATATGCGTGTACACCCATGCTGGTAATTGAAGTGATTTTTATCTAACATGCTTAGAGTAATATTCCAGAATGTACTCATAATTTGTCCATTTATTGGCATATTTCAATAAAAGTATAACCTTAACCCGAAACCTAACCCTAACTTTACACTAACGCTAAACTTAAACACTAACCCTAACCCTAACCATCATTCTAGACCCTAAACCTAACCGAAAGCCTAACCCTATACCTCACCCGAACGCCGACCCTAACACTAACCCTAAGATGTATAAAAGGTACATCTATTATAATATCCAAATGATATCATATCACAACAGCTTATGTAATTACAATAAACCTGTAATGCATAATATCTATATATTATGTATTGCCAACATTATGTTCATTTACATTTATTGTTAAATGATAATATGTATGCATGTACCTCCTGTACCCATTACATACAGATGCACAATATATGAGCGTGTACATACGTGTGCACATTATATACATACATACGCACATGTACATATCATATAGACATGTACATTATGTACACGAGTACGTAATATGCACAATATGTACACGTATAATCCATGTGCACACCCGGGTGAACTCCCACTTTAGTCACCAAAGTAATTTCTATTTAATATGCAAAAATAAAAAAAAATGCAAAAATCATATCCCAGAATGTTCTCATCATGTGTACATTTATTGGCATATCGCAAGAAATGTATAAAAGAGGTACAGACTGTACAATTTCTCTGGTGTACATGTGTTTACCAAATACAGATGTACAATGAATGTAAATAATCTGTGCTATATGTTTATTATATGGACATAATGTGTGCACAATAATTATGTACATAGTGTGTACAATATGATTACATATTGTAATGTCACAATGATATCATATATTCACAACAGTAGATAAAATCACAATGCTTACGTAACACATATATCAATATAGATGAACAGATTGCAAACATTATGTAAAATTACATTTATTGTAATATTACGATATGTACACATGAACATCATGTACACATTATTTTCACATGTACACCATATAACCTGTACGTCTACGTGTAAATCATGTACCCATTATGTAAACATGTACATCATGTACCCATTGGGCACGAATGTACAATATATGCACTTGTATATATTTGTGCACAGTATGTACTTATGTACACTATGTATGCAAAGGTACATATAAGCTAGACATGTAATGGCTGTACACGAGTATATAATATACACGGAATGTACATGTATAAACTATGTAGACACATGCGTGTACACTACTTTGGTAATTGAAGTAATTTCTATCTAACATGTTAAGACTAATATCCCAGAATGTACCAATTTCAGTGTACGTGCTGCCGAAGCGAGCACATGCCGTGCCGGGCTCAGCTTTTTTATTTCACTCGTTTTTTATGTTGTTTACAGCAAGCAGGTAGCGCTGTGTTGGTCGAGGCCAGTCTCAAATATTTGATCGCTCTGTTTGCTTGGCTCAACATTCCACTGTCATGGGATTACAGGTGGGATGCACCAAGCGTAACCCAAGTTTTGTTTCCGTTCTGAAGACGGAAATTTCCCATGTTGGTCGGGCGAATCTCGAACACGCATCTTCGAAATTTTTTTTGCGTTGGTCTTCGAAGCGCCTAAATGACAGGTTTCATTGAGCCACAGTACTTGGCAGACCGAGTTTCATGTTAGCGTTGAGGCCTTTTGGGCTTCTATGTAGAGTCCCAATTTCAGTGTACGTGCTGCCGAAGCGAGCACATGTCATGCCCGGCTTAGCCTTTCTTTTTTTTTTCGGTTATTGCGTTTGTCTTTGAAGCGCCTAAATGACAGGTTACTGTGAGCCACCGTACCTGGCAGGCCGAGTTTCATGCTAGCACTGAGGCCTTTTCGGGCTTCTATGTAGAGTCCCAATTTCAGTGTACATGCTGCCGAAGCGAGCACATGCCATGCCCGGCTCAGCTTTTTTATTTCTTTCGGTTGTTATGTTGTTTATAGCAAGCGGGTAGTTCTGTGTCGTTCGAGGCCAGTCTCAAATTTGTGATCTCAGTGTCTGCCCGGCTCGACATTCCGCTGTCATGGGATGACAGGTGTGATGCGCCGAGCCTAACCCAAGTTTTGTTTCCGTTCTGAAGGCGGAAATTTTCCATGTTGGTCGGGTGGGTCTCGAACATGCATCCTCGAAAATTTTTTGCGTTGGTCTTCGAAGCACCTAAAAGACAAGTTGCTGTGAACCACCGCACCTGGCAGGCCGAGTTTTATGTTAGCGCTGAGGCCTTTTCGGGCTTCTATGTAGAGTCCTAATTTCAGTGTATGTGCTGCCGAAGCGAGCACATGCCGTGCCCGGCTCAGCTTTATTATTTCTTTTGGTTTTTATGTTGTTTATAGCAAGCGGGTAGCGCTGTGTCAGTCGAGGCCAGTCTCGAATTTGTGATTTCACTGTCCATCCGGCTCGACCTTTTACTGTCATTAGATTACAGGTGTGATGGGCTGAGCCTAACCCAAGTTTTGTTTCCGTTCTGAAGTCGGAAATTTGCCATGTTGGTTGGGCGGGTCTCGAACACGCATCCTCGAAACTTTTTTGCGTTTGTCTTTGGAGCACCTAAATGACAGATTGCTGTGAACCATTGTACCGCGCAGGCCGAGTTTCATGTTAGTGCTGAGGCCTTTTTGGGCTTCTATGTAGAGTCCCAATTTCAGTGTACATGCTGCCGAAGCAAGCACATGCCGTGCCCTGCTCAGCTTTTTTATTTCTCTCGGTTTTTATGTTGCTTATAGCATGCAGGTAGCGCTGTGGCGGTCGACGCCAGTCTCGAATTTGTAATCTCAGTGTCCGCCCAGCTCGACATTCCACTGTCATGGAATGACAAGTGTGATGCGCCGAGCCTAACCCAAGTTATGTTTTTGCTCTGAATATGAAAATTTTCCATGTTGGTCTGGCGGGTCTCGAACATGCATCTTCAAAAATTTTTTGCATTGGTCTTTGAAGCGCCTATATGACAGGTTCCTGTGAGCCACCGTATCTGGCAGGCCGAGTTTCATGTTAGCGCTGAGGTCTTTAGGGCTTCTATGTAGAGTCCCAATTTCAGTGTACATGCTGTTGAAGCGAGCACATGCCATGCACGGCTCAGCTTTTTTTATTTCTTTCGGTTTTTATGTTGTTTATAGCAAGCTGGTAGCGCTGTGTCAGTTGAGGTCAGTCTCGAATTTGTAATCTCACTGTTTGTCCGGCTCGACATTCCACTGTCATGGAATTACAGGTGTGTTGCGCCAAGCCAAACCCAAGTTTTATTTTCGTTCTGAAGACGGAAATTTCCCATGTTGGTCAGGCGGGTCTCAAACACGCATCCTCGAAATATTGTTTGCATTGGTTTTCGAAGCGCCTAAATGACAGGCTTCTGTGAGCCACCGTACCTGCAGGCCGAAATTCATGTTAGCGCTGAGGCCTTATCGGGCCTCTATTTAGAGTTTCAATTTTAGTGTACCTGCTGCCAAAGCGAGGACATGTTGTGCCCGGCTCATCTTTTTTCTGTCTTTCGATTTTTGCGTTGGTCTTCGAAGCACCTAAATGACAGGTTACTGTGAGCAAACGTACCTGGCAAGCCGAGTTTCATGTTAGCGCTGAGGCCTTTTCGAGCCTTTATGTAGAGTCCCAATTTCAGTGTACGTGCTGCCAAAGTGAGCACATGCCGTGCCAGGCTCAGCATTTTTCTTTCTTGGTTATTGCATTGGTCTTTGAAGCGCCTAAATCACAGGTTACTGTGAGCCATTGTACCTGGCAGGCCGAGTTTCATGGTAGGGTTGAGGCCTCTTCTGGCTTCTATGTAGAGTCCCAATTTCAGTGTACGTTCTCCCAAAGCGAGCACATGCTGTGCCCAGCTCAGCTTTCTAATTTATTTCGGTTTTTATGTTGTTTATTGCAAGCGGGTAGCGCTGTGTTGGTCGAGGCCAGTCTCGAATTTCTGATGTGACTGTTCACCCGTCTGGAGATTCCACTGTCATGAAATGACAGGTGTGATGCGCTGAGCCTAACCCAAGTTTGGTTTTTGTTCTGAAGATGAAAATTTCCCATGTTGGTCGGGCGGGTCTCAAACATGCATCCTCGAAAATATTTTTGCGTTGGTCTTCGAAACTCGGCCTGCCAGGTACGATGGTGCACAGGAACCTGTCATTTAGGTGCTTCAAAGACCAACGCAATAACAGAAAGAAAAAAAAAGCTGAGCTGAGCACGGCATGTGCTTGCTTTGGAAGCTCGTACACTGAAATTGGGACTCTACACAGAAGCCTGAAAAGGCCTCAGCGCTAACAGGAAACTCGGCCTGCCAGGTACAGAGGCTCACAGGAACCTGTCATTTAGGCGCTTCAAAGACCAATGAAAAAAACTTTCGAGGATGCGTGTTCGAGACCCGCTCGACCGACATGTGAAATTTCTGTTTTCAGAACAAAAACAAAACTTGGGTCAGGCTCGGCGCATCGCACCTCTAATCTCATGACAGTATAATGTCGAGCCGGGCAAACAGTGAGATCACAAATTCGAGACTGGCCTCGACCAACACAGCACTACCCACTTGTATAAACAACATAAAAACCGAAAAAAATAAAAAAGCTGAGCCGGGCACGGCATGTGCTCACTTCGGCCGCACATACACTGAAATTGGGACTCCACATAGAAGCCCCAAAAGGCCTCAGCGCTAACGTGAAACTCGGCCTGTTAGGAATGATGACTCACAGGAACCTGCCATTTAGGCACTTCGAAGACCAGCGCAAAAACTTTTCGAAAATGCATGTTCGAGACCCGCTTGACCAACATGGGAAATTTCTGTCTTCAGAACGGAAACAAACCTTGGGTTAGGCTCGGCGCATCACACCAGTTCCCATTGTGTATAACCAGTATAAAGTGTACAGTTCCCATTGTGTGGTAACCGCTGTGAAGTGTACAGTGTCCATTGTGTTTAACCATTGTAAAGTGTACCATTTCCATTGTGTGGTAACAATTGTGAAGTGTACAGTTTCCACTGTGTGGTAAACATTGTGAACTGTAAATTTCCCATTGTGTGGTAACAATTTTGAAGTGTACATTTCCCATTGTGTGTAACCATTGTGAAGTGTATGGTTCCCATTGTGTGGTAACCATGGTGAAGTGTACAGTTTCCATTGTGTGGTGACCACTGTGAAGTGTAGAGTTACCACTGTTTGTAACCATTGTGAAGTGTACAGTTCCCATTGTGTTGTAAACATCCTGAAGTGTACAGTTTCCCTTGTGTGTAACCACTGTGATGTTTACAGTTACCATTGTGTGGTAACCGCTCTGAAGTGTACAGTTACCATTGTGTGGTAATCATTGTGAAGTGTTCAGTTCCGATAGTGTGTAACCATTGTGATGTGCACAGTTACCATTGTGTGGTAATCGCTGCAAAGTGTACAGATCTCATTGTGTGGTAACCATTCTGAAGTGTACAGTTAGCATTGTGTGCTAATCGCTGCAAAGTGTATAGTTCCAACTTTTTGGTAACCGTTGTGATGTGTATAATTATCATTGTGTGGTAACCATTGTGAAGTGTACAGTTCCCATTGTTTGCAACCATTGTGAAATGTACAGTTCGCATTGTGTGGTAACCGTTGTGAAGTGTGCAGTTCCCATTGTGTGTAACCATTGTAAAGTGCACAGTTTTCATCATGTGGTAACCATTGTGAAGTGTGAAGTTTTCATTGTGTTGTAATTGCTGTGAAGTGTACAGTTACCAATGTGTGGTAACCATTGTGAAGTGTACAGTTCCCATTGTGTGTAATCATTGTGAGGTGTACAGTTCCCATTCTGTGATAACCATGGTGAAGTGTAGAGTTACCATTGTGTGTAACCATTGTGAAGTGTACAGTTTTCATTGTGTTGTAAAAATCCAGAAGTGTACAGTTCCCCTTGTGTGTAACCACTGTAATGTTTACAGTTAACATTGTGTGGTAACCACTGTGAAGTGTACAGTTACCATTGTGCTTTAACCATTGTGAAGTGTTCAGTTCTCATAGTGTGTAACCATTGTGAAGTGTACAGTTAACATTGTGTGGTAACCATGGCAAAGTGTACAGGTCCCATTGTCTAGTAACCATTGTGACGTATACAGTTACCATTGTGTGCTAACCACTGCAAAGTGCACAGTTCCAATTGTGTGGTAAACGTTGTAAAGTGCACAGTTCTCATTGTGTGGTAACCTTTGTGAAGTGTACAGTTTCTATTGTTTCTAACCATTGTGAAGTGTTCAGTTCCCACTGTGTGGTAACCATTGTGAAGTGTACAGTTTTTATTGTGTGGTAATGGCTACAAAGTGTTCAGTTCCCATTGTGTGGTAATATTTGCGAACAGTACATTTCCCATTCGGTGGTAAGCATAACAAAGTGTACGGTTTCCATTGTGTGGTACCCATTGTGAAGTGTATAGTGCCCATTTTCTGGTAACCATTGTGAAGTTTACAGTTACCATTGTGTGTAACTATTTTGAAGTGTAGAGTTCCCATTGTGTGGTAACCATTGTGAAGTGTAAAGTTCCCATTTTGTGGTGACCATTGTGAAGTGTGCAGTTACTATTGTGTGTAACCAGTGTAAAGTGTAGAGTCGACATTGTGTGGTAACTGCTGTGAAGTGTACAGTTCCCATTGTGTGGTAACTATTGTGAAGTGTACGGTTTCCATTGTGTGGTAACCATTGGGAAGTGTACAGTTCCCTTTGTGTTGGAACTATTGTGAAGTGTACAGTTCCCATTGTGTGGTAACCATTGTGAGGTGTACAGTTACGATTATGTGGTAACCGCTGTGAAGTATACAGTTACCATGGTGTGGTAACCATTGTAAAGTGTACAGTTCTTATTGTGTTTAACCATTAAGAAGTGCACAGTTCTCATTGTGTGGTAACGATTGTAAAGTGTACAGTTTCCATTGTGTGGATTCATTGTGAAGTGTACAGTTCCCATTGTGTTTTAATTATTGTGAAGTGTACAGTTACCATTGTGTGGTAAGCTCTGTGAAGTGTACAGTTACAATTGTGTGGTAACCATTGTGAAGTGTACAGTTTTCATTGTGTGGTAACCATTGAAAAGTGTACAGTCCTCATTGTCTGGGAACCATTGGGAAGTGTACAGTTCCCACTGTGTGGTAACCATTGTGAAGTGTACCGTTCCCATTGTGTGTAACCATTGTGAAGTGCACAGTTTTCATTGTGTGGTAACGATTGTGAAGTGCACAGTTATTATTGTGTGGTAACCACTGTGGAGTTTACAGTTTCCATTGTGTGTAACCATTGTGAAGTTCACAGTTCCCATTGTTTGCTTACCATTGAGAAGTGTAAAGTTCCTATTGTGCATAACCATTGTGAAGTGTACAGTTACAATTTTATGGTAACAATGGTGAAGTCTCCAGTTCCTATTGTGTGTAACCATTGGGAACTGTACAGTTCTTATTGTGTGGTAACCATTGTAAAGTGTACAGTTACCACTGTGTGGTAACCAATTTTAAGTGCACAGTTCCAATTCTGTGGTAACTGCTGTGAAGTGTACAGTTCCCATTGTGTGGTAACCATTGTGAAGTGTACAGTTCCCATAGTGTGGTAACCAATGTTAAGTGCACATTTATTATTTTGTGGTAACCGCTGTGAAGTGTACAGTTACCATTGTGTGTAGCCATTGTAAAGTGTACAGTTACAATTATGTGGTAACCATTGTAAAATGTACAGTTCCCATTGTGTGTAACCATGGGGAAGTTTACAGTTTTCATTGTGTGGTAACCATTGTGAAATGTACAGTTACCATTGTGTGTAACCATTTTGATGTGTAGAGTTACCACTGTGTGGTAACCATTGTGAAGTTTACAGTTACCATTGTGTGGTCACCATTGTGAAGTGTACAGTTACCATTTCGTGGTAACCATTGTGAAGTGCACAGTTCCCATTGTGTGGTAACCATAAAGACGTTTACAGTTACCATTGTGTGGTAACCATTATGAAGTGTAGAGTTCCCATTGTGTGAAACCTACTTTGAAGTGTACAGTTTCTATTGTGTGATTACCATATTGAATGTACAGTTACCATTGTGTGGTAACCGCTGTGAACTGTATAATTACCCTTGTGTGGTAGCGATTGTGAAGTGTACAGTTACCATTGTGTGTAATTATTGCGAAGTGTACAGTTCCCATTGTGTGATAACCATTGTGAGGTGTAGAGTTCCCATTGTGTGAGAACCATTGTAAAGTGTAAAGTTACCATTGCGTTTAACCATTGTGAAGTTTAACATTCCCATTGTGTGGTAACCATTGCGAAGTGTACAGTTACCATTGAGTGGTAATTATTATGAAGTGTATAGTTTTTATTCTGCGGTAACAATTGTGAATTGTACAATTCCCATTGTGTGGTAACCATTGTGTAGTGTACAGTTTCTATTGTTTTGTAACCGCTCTGAAGTGTACAGTTTCCATAGTGTGGTTATTGTTGCGAAGTGTACAGTTCCCACTGTGTGGTAACCATTGCGAACCCCTCAGTTTTCATTTTGTGGTAACCATTGTGAAGTGTAAACTTACCATTGTGTGGTGACCATTATGAAATGTACAGTTTTTATTGTGTGGTAACCATTGTGAAGTGTACAGTTCCCATTGTGCGGTAACCATTGTGAAGTGTAGTTTTTATTTTGTGGCAACTGCTGTGAAGTGTACAGTTACCGTGTTGTGGTAACCGATGTGAAGGGTACAGTTGCCATTTTGTGGTAATCATTGTGAAGTGTGCAGTTACCATTGTGTCTAGCCATTGTGAAGTGTAGAGTTACCATTGTGTAATTATGGTAAAGTGTACAGTTCCCCTTTGTGGTAACCATTGTGAAGTGTACAGTTCCCATTTTGGGGTAACCATTGGAAAGTGTACAGTTCTTATTGTGTGGTAACCATTGTGAAATGAGCAGTTACAATTGTGTGAAACCACTGTGAAGTGTACAATTCCCATTGTGTGGTAATTATTGTGAATTGTACAGTTACCATTGTGTGGTAACCATTGCAAACTGTACAGTTTCCTTTCTGTGGTAACCATTGTGAAGTGTAAAGTTACCATTATGTGGTGACCATTGTGAATTGTACAGTTAGTATTGTGTGTAACCATTGTGAAGTGTACAGTTACAATTGTGTGATAACTGCTGTGAAGTGTACAGTTTCCATTGTGTGGCAACCATTGTGAAGTGTACAGTTACCATTGTGTGTAACTATTGCGTAGTGTACAGTTACAATTGTGTGTAACCATTGGAAAGTGTACAGTTTCCATTGTGTGGTAACCATTCGGAAGTGTACAGTTATTATTGTGTGTTAACCATTGTGAAGTGTACAGTTTCCATTGTGTGATAACCATTGCAAGGTGTAGAGTTACCATTGTGTGGTTACCATCCTGATGTGTACAGTTATTATTGTGTGGTAACGAATGTGAAGTGTACAGTTTCCATTGTGTGGTAACCATTGTGAAGTGTAAAGTTTTCATTGTGTGGTAATCGCTGTGAAGTGTACAGTTTCCACTGTGGTGTAATCGCTACAAAGTGTACAGCTCCCATTGTGTGGTAACCATTGTAAACAGTACAGTTTTCATTCTGTGGTAATTATTGCGAAGTGTACATTTTACCATTGTGTGTAACCATTCTGAAGTGGACAGTTCCCATAGTGTTTAACCATTGTGAAGTCTACAGTTCCCATTGTTTGGTAACCGCTGTGAAGTGTACAGTTACCATTGTGTGTAACCACTGTGAAGTGTACAGTTTCCATTCTTTGGTTACCATTGTTAAGTTTACAGTTTTAACTGTGTGGTAACCATTTTGAAAATTTCAGTTCCCATTGTGTGGTAAGAATTGTGAAGTGTACAGTTACTACTGTGTTTTAACCATTGTGAACTGTACCGTTCTTATTTTGTGGTAACCATTGTGAAGGGCACAGTTTCCATTGTGTGGTAACTGCTGTGAAATGTACAGTTCCCATTGAGCATAACCACTGTGAAGTGTACACTTTCCATTGTGTGGTAACCATTCTGAAGTGTACAGTTATTATTATGTGGTAACCATCGTGTGGTAACCATTGCAAGGTGTACAGTTACCATTGTGTGGTAACCATCCTGAAGTGTAGAGTTATTATTGTGTGGTAACGATTGTGAAGTGTACAGTTCCCATTTTGTGGTAACCACGTTGAAGTGTACATTTCCCATTGTGTGGTAACTGCTGTGAAGTGTACAGTTACCATTGTGTGTAACCATTGTGAAGTGTACAGTTCCCATTTTAGGTAACCATTGTAAAGTGTGCCGTTCCCATTGTGTGGTAACAATTTTGAAGTTTACAGTTCCCATTGTGTGTAACCACTGTGAAGTGTACAGTTACCATTGTGTGGTAACCGCTGTACAGTGCACAGTTACCATTGTGTGGTAACCATTGTGAAGTGTACAGTTCCCATAATGCGTAACCATTGTGAAGTGTAAAGTTACCATTGTGTGGTAACTGCTGCAAAGTCTACAGTTTTCATTGTGTGGTAACCATTGTAAAGTGTACAGTTAACATTGTGTGCTAACCGCTGCAGAGTGTACAGTTCCCATTGTGTGGTAACTGTAGTGAAGTGTACAGTTATCATTGTGTGGTAACCACTGTAAAGTTTTCAATTGCCACTGTGTGTTAATTGCAGAGAAGTTTTCAGTTCCCACTGTGTGTAATCATTGTGAAGTGTACAGTTTTCATTGTGTGGTAACCATTATGAAGTGTACAGTTACCATTGTGTGAAAACCGCTGTAAAGGGTACAGTTGCCATTTTGTGGTAACCATTGTTAAGTGTACAGTTCTTATTGTTTTAACCATTGGAAAGTGTACAGTTTTTATTGTGTGGTAATCATTGTAAAGTGTACAGTTCCCATTGTGTGTAACCATTGTGATATGTACAGTTCCCGTTGTGTGGCAACTATGGTGAAGTGTACAGTTACAATTGTTTGATAACCGCTGTGAAGTTTATAGTTACAATTGTGTGGTAACCATTGTGAAGTGTACAGTTACCATTGTCTTGTAACCATTGTGAAGTTTATAGTCTCCATTGTGTGGGAAACATTGTGAAGTGTACAGTTCCCATTGTATGGTAAGCACTGTTAAGTGTATCACTATTATGGTGTGGTAACCATTTTAAGTGTACAGTTACCTTTGTTTGTAACCATTGTGAAGGGTACAGTTTCCATTGTGTGGTAACTGCTCTGAAGTCTACAGTTCTTATTGTGTGTAAACATTGTGAAGTGTAGAGTTACCATTGTGTGGTAACTGCTGTGAAATGTACATTTCCCATTGTGTAATAACCATTGTGAAGTGTACAGTTCCCATTGTGTTAAACCATTGGAAAGTGTACAGTTCCCATTCTGTGGTAACCGTTATGAAGGGTACAGTTCCCATTGTGTGTAAAGATTTTGAAGTGTACAGTCTCCATTGTGTGGTCATCGCTGCAAAGTGTACAGTTCCATACTTTGGTAACCATTGTGAAGTGTTGAGTCCCATTGTGTGTAACCATTGTGAAGTGCACAGTTCCCATTATGTGGTAACCATTGTAAAGTGGAGAGTTACCATTGTGTGGTAACAACTGTGCAGAGTGCAGTTACCACTGTGTGTAACCATTGTGAAATGTACAGTCACCATTGTGTGGTAACAGCTGTGAAGTGTACAGTTCCCATTGTGTGTAATTATTGTGAAGTGTACAGTTCCCATTTTGTGGCAACCATTGTGAAACGTTCAGTTCTTATTGTGTGGTAACCATTGTTAAGTGTACAGTTCTTATTTTGTGGTAACCATTGTGAAGCGTACAGTTTCCATTGTGTGGTAACCATTGTGAAGTATAAATGTCCCATTGTGCGGTAACCATTGTGAAGTGTACAGTTTTCATTGTGTGGTAACCGCTGTACAGTTTACAGTTACAATTGTGTGGTAACCATTGTAAAGTGTACAGTTTCCGTTGTGTGGTAACCATTGTGAAGTACACATTTCCCATTGTGTGGGAACCATTGTGAAGTGTAGAGTTTCTATTGTGTGGTGACCATTGTGAAGTGTACAGTTCCCATTGTGTGTAACCATTGTAAAGTGTACAGTTTTCATTGTGTGGTAACCATTGTGAAGTGTGCAGTAACCATTGTGTGATAACCATTGGGAAAAGTAGTTTCCACTGTGTGTAACTATTGTGAAGTTCGCAGTTTGTATTGCTTGGTAACCATTGTGAAGTGTAAAATTCCCATTGTGCATAATTATTGTCAAGTGTACAGTTCCCATTTTGTGGTAACTGTTGTAAAGTGTTCAGTTCATATTGTGTGTAAAAATTGGGAAGTGTACCATTCCCATTTTGTCGAACCATTTTGAAGTGTACAGTTTTCATTGTGTGGTAAACATTGTGAAGGGTACAGTTTTCATTGTGTGGTAACCATTGTGAAGTGTACAGTTACCAATGAGTAATAACCATTGGGAAGTGAACAGTTTTCATGGTGTGGTAACTGCTGTGAAGTGTACACTTCCCATTGTGTGGTAACCATCGTAAAGTGTACAGTTCCCGTTGTGTGGTAACCATTGTGAAGTGCACATTTCCCATTGTGTGTAACCATAGTGAAATATACAGTTTTTATTGTGTGGTAACCATTGTGAAGTGTACAGTTTTCATTGTGTGGTAACAGTTGTGAAGTGTACATTTTCTATTGTGTGTAATGATTGTGAAGTGTACACTTCCTATTGTGTGGTAACCATTGTGAAGTGTACAGTTTAAATTGAGTGTAACCATTGCAAACTGTACAGTTCCTCTTGTGTTGTAACCATGGTAAAGTGTTATGTTCCCATTGTGTGTAACCATTTTCAAGTGTACAGTTTCCATTGTGTGGTGACTGCTGTGAAGCGTAGATTTTCCATTGTGTGTAACAAATGTAAAGTGTACCATTCTTATTGTGTGGTAATCATTGTGAAGCTTACAGTTTTCATTGTGTAATAACCGCTGTAAAGTGTCCAGTTATCATTGTGTTTAATCATTGTGAAGTGTACCATTCCCATTGTGTGGTAACCATTGTGAAGTGTACAGTTACCATTGTGTACAACCATTTGAAATGTACCATTTCCATTGTTTGGCTACCATTGTTAAGAGTACAGTGCCCATTGTGTGGTAACCATTGTGAAGTGTATAGTTCCCATTGTGTGGTAACAATTGTGAAGTGTACAGTTCTGATTGTGTGTTAACCATTGTGAAGTGTACAGTTCTCATTGTGCGGTAACCATGATGAAGTGTACAGTTCTCATGGTGTGTAACAATTTGGAAGTGTACAGTAAACATTATGTGTAATCATTATGAAGTTAACAGTTTCCATTTTTTGTAACTGCTGTTAAGTGTACAGTTACCATTGCGTGCAACGAATTTGAAGTGTACAGTCTCCATTGTGCGGTAACTATTGTGAAGTGTAGAGTTCCCATTATTTGTTGACCATTGTGAACTGTATATTTTCGATTGTGTGGTAACCATTGTGAAGTGTACAGCTTTTATTGTGTGAGAACCATTGTGAAGTGTACAGTTTTTATTGTGTGGTAACCATTGTGAAGTGTACAGTTTCAATTGTGTTTAACCATGGGGAAGTTTACAGTTCCCATTTAGTGGTAACCATTGTGAAGTGTATAGTTCCCATTGTGTGGTAACCATTGTGAAATGCAGAGTTAGCATTGTTTGGCAAACATGATGAAGTGTAGAGTTACAATTGTTTGTAACCATTGTGAGGTGTACAGTTCCGATTGTGTGGGAACCATTGTGAAGTGTACAGTTTTCATTGTGTGGTAACCATTGTGAAGTGTACAGTTCCCATGGTCTGGTAACCACTGTGACTTCACAGTTCTTATTGTGTGAAACCATAATGAATTGTACAATTTTTATTGTGTGGTTACCATTGTCAAGTATAAAGTTACGATTGTGTTGTAACCACTGTGAAGTGTACAGTTCCCATTGTGTGTAACCATTTTGAAGTGTATAGTTTTTATTGTGTGGTAATTATTGTGATGGGTACAGTTTCAATTTTGTGGTTACCCGTGTTCAGTATACGGTTCTTAATGTGTGATAACCATTGTGAAGGGTACATTTACCATTGTGTGGTAACCATTGAAAGTGTAAAGTTCCCATTGTGTAGTAACCATTGTGAAGTGTACAGTTACCATCGTCTGCTAACCACTGTGAAGTGCACCATTCCCATTATGTGGAAACCATTGTGATGTGTACAGTTCCTATTGTGTGGTAAACATTGTGAAGTGTACAGTTGCCATTGTTTGGGAATCATTGTGAAGTGTACAGTTCCAATGATGTGGTAACCATTGTGAAGTGTACAGTTCCCATTGTGTGTAACCATAGTGAAATATACAGTTTTTCTGGTGTGGTAACCATTGTGAAGTGTACAGTTACCATTGTGTGGTAACAGCTGTGAAGTGTACCGTTTCCATTGTGTGTAACCATTGTAAAGTGTACAGTTCTTATTGTGTGGTAACCATAGTGAAGGGTAGAGTTCCCATTGTGTGGTAACCATTGTGAAGTGTACAGTTACAATGTTGTGGTAACCATTGTGAAGTGTACACTTCCTATTTTGTGGTAACCATTGTAATGTGTACAGTTTCCATTGTGTGTAACCATTGTGAAACGTAAAGTAGCCATTATGTAATAACCACTGTGAAGGGTTCAGTTTCCATTGTGTGTAACCATTTTCAAGTGTACAGTTTCCATTGTGTGGTAACCATTGTGAAGTGTACAGTTACCATTGTGTGAAACCATTTTGTAATGTACCATTCCCATTTTTTGATTACCATTGTTAAAATTAAAGTTCCCATTGTGTGGTAATCATTGTGAAGTGTACAGTGTCCATTGTTTGTAACCATTGTGAAGTGTACAGTTCCCATTGTGTGTAAACATTTTAAAATGTACAGTTCCCATTGTGTGGTAACCATGCTGAAGCATACCATTCCGATTGTGTGGTAACCTCTGTGAAGTGTACATTTACCTTGTGTGTAACCATTGTGAAGTGTACAGTTTCAATTGTGTGGTAATCATGGTGAAGGGTGCAGTTCCCATTGTGTCGTTACCATTGCTAAGTGTAGACTTATTATTTTGTGGTAATCATTGTGAAGGGTACAGTTACCATTGTGTGGTAACTATTGTCAACTGTAAAGTTTCCATTGTATAGTAACCATTGTGAAGTGTACAGGTACCATCGTCTGGTAATGATTGTGAAGTGTACAGTTTTCATTGTGTGGTGATTATTGTGAAGTGTACAGTTACCATTGTGTGGAAACCATTGTGAAGTGTATTGTTCCCATTGTGCATAACCATTGTGAAGTGTACAGTTACCATTGTGTGGTAATTTCTGCGAAGTGTACAGTTCCCATTGTGTGGTAACCATTGTGAAGTGTACTGTTCCTATTGTGCGTAACCATTGTGAAGTGTAGAGTTACCATTGTGTGGTAATTGCTGCGAAGTGTACAGTTCCCATTGTGTGGCAACTGCTGTAAAGTGTTCAGTTTTCATGGTGTGTAACCATTGTGAAGTGTACAGTTACCATTGTGTCGTGACCATTATGAAGTGTACAGTTTCTTTTGGGTGTAACCATTGTGAAGTGTACAGTTTCCATTGTGTAACCACAGTGAAGTGTACAGTTACCATTGTGTGGTCACCATTGTGAAGTGTACAGTTCACATTCCGTTGTAAACATTGTGAAATGTACAGTTACCATTGTGTGGAAACAATTGTGAAGTGTACAGTTTCCATTGTTTGTAACCATTGTAAACTGTACAGTTCCAATTGTGTGGTAACCATTGTAAAATGTACAGTTACCATTGTGTGGTAACAGCTGTGAAGTGTAGAATTACTATTTTGTTGTAACCATTGTAAAGTGAAAAGTTCTTATTGTGTTTAACCATTGGAAAATGTACAGATTCCATTATGTGGAAACCATTGTGAAGTGTACAGTACTTATTGTGTGTAATCATTATGAAGTGTACAGTTTCCATTGTGTGGGAACAAGTGTGAAGTGTACAGTTTTTATTGTGTAGTAACCATTGTGAAGTGTACAGTTCCCATTGTGTGGTAACTATTGTGATGTGTGCAGTTACCACAGTGTGGTACCCACTGTGTAGTCTACAGTTCCCATGGTGTGGTAACTGCTGTGAAGTGTACAAGTTCCATTGTGTGGTAATCATTGTGAAGTGTACATTTCCCTTTGTGTGAAAAAAATTGTGAAGGGTAGAGTTCTCATTGTGTGTTACCATTGTGAAATGTACACTGTCCATTGTGTGGTAACCATTGTGAAGTGTACAGTTCCCATTTTGTGGTAACCATAGGGAAGTGTACAGTTCCCATTGTGTGGTAACTGCTATGAAGTGTACAGTTACCACAGTGTGGTAACCTCTGTAAAGTGTAGAGTTTCCATTGTGTGGGAACCATTGTGGAGTGTACAGTTTTCATTCTGTGGTAACTATTGCGAAGTGTACAGTTACCATTGTGTGGTAACCATTGTGAAGTGTATGAATATTATTGTGTGGTAACGATTGTGAAGAATAGAGTTTCCATTGTGTGGTAACCATTGTGAAGTGTAGAGTTCCCATTGTGTGGTAAACGCTGTGAAGTGTACAGTTTTCATTGTGTGGTAATCGCTAGGAAGTGTACAGTTCTAATTGTGTGGTAACCTTACCGAACAGTACAGTTCCGATTCAATGGTAAACATTGCGAAGTGTACAGTTTCCATTTTGTGTAACCATTGTGAAGTGTACAGTTCCCTTGGTGTTTAACCATTGTGAAGTGTACGGCTCCCATTGTGTGGTAATCGCTGTGAAGTGTACAGTTCTTATTGTGTGAAATCATTGTGAAATGTATTATTCCCATTGTGGGTTTATGATTGTTAAGAGTACAGTCCCCATTGTGTGGTAACCATTGTGAAGTGTACAGTTACCATTGTGTGCAACCATTTTTAGGTGTAAAGTTTTCATTGGGTGGTAATTGCTGTGAAGTGTACATTTCTTATTGTGTGAAAACATGGTGAAATGTACCATTCTCATTGTGTGGTAACCATTGCAAAGTGTACAGCTCCAATTGTGTGGTAACCATTGTCAAGTGTACAGTACCAATTGTGTGGTAACCATTGTCAAGTGTACAGTACCAATTGTGTGGTAAACATTGTGAAGTGTACATTTGCCATTGTGTGGAAATCATTGTGAAGTGTACAGTTCCCATTTTGTGCTAACCTGTGTGAAATATACAGTTACAATTTTGTGGTAACCGCTGGGAATGGTACAGTTACCATTGTGTGGTAACCACTGTAATGTGTACAGTTCCCATTGTGTGGTAACCACTGTGAAGTGTACAGTTTCCATTGTGTTGTAAACATTGTAAAGTGTACAGTTTTCATTGTGTGTAACCGTTTTGAAGTGTACAGTTCCCATTGTGTGGTTACCATTGTAAAGTGTACAGTTTTCTTTGTATGGTAACCGCTGTGAAGTGTTCAGTAACCATTGTGTGTAACCATTGTGAATGGTACAGTCTCCATTGTGTAAGAACAATTCTAAAGTGTACAGTTTCTATTCTGTCAAAACCATTGTGAAGTGTAGAGTTTTTATTGTGTGGTAACCATTTTGAAAAGGACAGTTTTTATTGTGTGGTAATTATTGTAAACTGTACAGTTACTGCTGTGTGGTAACCATTGTGAAGTGTACAGTTCCCATTATGTGGTAACACTTGTGAAGTGTATAGTTTCCATTGTGGGGTAACTGCTGTGAAATGTACCGTTCCCATTGTATGGCAAGTATTGTGAAGTGTACAGTTCTTATTGTGTGGTAAGCATTGTGAAGTGTACAGTTCTTATTGTGTGGTAAGCATTGTGAAGAGTACAGTTACCATTTTGTGTAACCATTGTGAAGTGTACAGTTACCATTGTGTGTAAGCATTGTGAACTGTAGAGTTCCCATTGTGTGGTAAACATTATGAAGTATACAGTTGTTATTGTGTGTAACCATTAAGAAGTGTACAGTTCTTATTGTGTGGTAACCATTGTGAAGTGTACATTTCCCATTGTGTGGTAATCGTGGTGAAGGGTACAGTTCCCATTGTGTGAAAACATTGTGAAATGTACCATTTTCATTGTGTGGTAACCATTGTAAAGTGTACAGTTCCCTTTGTGTGGTAACCATTGTGAATTGTACAGTTTCCATTGTGTGGTAACCATTGTGAAGTGTACAGTTTTCATTGTGTGGTAACCATTGTGAAGTGTACTGTTTCCATTGTGTGGTAACCATTGTGAAGTGTACAGTTTTCATTGTGTGTAACGATTGTGAAGTGTACAGTCCTCATTGTGTGGTTACCATAGTGAAGTGTACTGTAAGCATTGTGTGGTAACAGCTGTGAAGTGTTCAGTAACCATTTTGTGTAATTATTGTGAAGTGTAGAGTTCCGATTGTGTGGTAACCATTTTGAAGTGTACAGTTTTTATTGTGTGTAACCATTGTGAAGTGTACAGAACCCATTGTGTGGTTACAATAGTGACGTGTACGGTTACCATTGTGTGGTAACCACTTTGAAGTGTTCAGTAACCATTGTGTGTAACCATTGTGAAGGGTACAGTCTCCATTGTGTTTGAACCATTCTAAAGTGTACAGTTTCTATTGTGTCGGAACCATTGTGAAGTGTAAAGTTTTTATAGTGTGGTAACCATTTTGAAGGGTACAGTTCTTATGGTGTGGTAACCATTGTGAACTGTACAGTTACCGCTGTGTGGTAATCATTGTGAAGTGTACAGTTTCCATTATGAGGTAACACTTGTGAAATGTATAGTACCCATTGTAAGGTAACTGCTGTGAAATGTACCGTTCCAATTGTATGGCAAGTATTGTGAAGTGTACAGTTTCCATTGTGTGGAAAACATTGTGAAGTGTACAGTTCCCATTGTTTGTAACCATTGTGAAGTGTACAGTTACCACTGTGTGGTAATAATTGTGAAGTGTACAGCTACGTTTGTGTGGTAAATGCTGTGAAGTGTACTCTTCCAATTGTGTGGTAATCATTGTGAAGTGTAAAGTTTCCATTGGGTTTAACCATCGGGAAATGTACAGTTCTCATTGTGTTTTTACCATTGTGAAGTGTACAGTTCTTATTTTGTGTAACCATTGTGAAGTGTACAGTTCTCATTGTGTGGTAACCATTGTAAATTGCACAGTTACCATTGTGTGGTAACCATGGTGAAGTGTACAGTTCCCATTGTGTGAAAACCATTGTGAAGTGTACAGTTACCATTGTGTGGTAACCGCTGTGAAGTGTACAGTTTCCATTTTGTGTAACTATTGTGAAGTGTAGAGTTCCCATTGTGTGGTATCAGTTGTGAAGAAAACAGTTCTCATTGTGTGGTAACCATTGTTATGTGTACAGTTCTTATTGTGTGGTAACCATTGTGAAGGTAACAGTTAACACTGTGTGGTAACCATTGTGAAGTGCACAGTTCCTATTGTGTGGTAACTGCTGTGAAGTGTACAGTTCCCATTGTGTGGGACCCATTGCGAGTGCACAATTTCTATTGTGTGGTGACCATTGTAAACTGTAGAGTTACCATTGTGTGGTAACCACTGTGAAGTGTACAGTAACAATTGTGTGTAAGCATTGTGAAGTGTACAGTTCTCATTGTGTGAAAACAATTGTAAAGTGTACGGTGTCCATTGCGTGGTACCCGTTGTGAAGTGTAAAGTTTTCATTGTTTGTAACCATTGTGAAGTGTACGGTTCCCATTGTGTGGTTACTATTGTAAAGGGTACAGTTTTAATTGTGTGGTAACCATTGTTACGTGTACAGTTCTTATTGTGTGGTAACCATTTTTAAGTTTACAGTTACCATTGTGTGGTTACCATTGTTACGTGTACAGTTCTTATTGTTTGGTAATCATTGAGAAGTGTACAGTTACCACTTTGTGGTAACCATTGTGAAGTGCACAGTTCCAATTTTGTGGTAACTGCTGTAAAGTGTACAGTATCCATTGTGTGTAACAATTGTGAATGCACAGTTACCATTTTGTGGTGACCATTGTGAAGTGTAGAGTTACCATTGTGCGGTAACCACTGTGAAGTGAACAGTTACTATTGTGTTTAACCATTCTGCAGTGCACAGTTCTCATTGTGTGGGAACAATTGTGAAGTGTACGGTTACCATTGTGTGGTAACCACTGTGAAGTGTACAGTTTTCATTGTGTGTAACCATTGTGAAGTGTACAGTTCCAATTGTGTGGTAACCATTGTAAAGAGTACCGTTCCCATTGTGTGGTAACCACTGTTACGTGTACAGTTCTTATTGTGTGGTAACCATTGTGAAGTGTACAGTTACCATTGTGTGGTAACCATTGAGAAGTGTACAGTTTACATTGTGTGGTAACCATTGTGAAGTGTACAGTTCCCATTGTGTGTAATTATTGGGAAGTGTACAGTTCTCATTTTGTGTAACCATTGTGAAGAGTACAGTTCTTATTGTGTTGTAATCATTATGATGTGTACAGTTACCATTGTGTGGTAACTGCTGTGAAGTGTTCAATTAAAATTGTGTGGTAACCATTGTGAAGTGTACAGTTACCACTGTGTAGTAACCATTGTGAAGTGTACAGTTCCCATTGTGTGTAACCATGAGAAAGATTACAGTTCACATTGTGTGGTAACCATTGTGAAGTGTACAGTTACCATTGTGTGGTAACAATTGTAAAGTGTACAGTTGCCATTGAATGGAAACCATTGTAAAGTGTACAGTTACCATTGTTTGGGAACCATTGTGAAGTGCACAGTTCCGATTGTGTGATAACCATTTTGAAGTGTATAATTCCCATTGTGTGTATCCTTTGTGAAGTGTACAGATTTTATTGTGTGGTTACCATTGTGAAGTGTCCAGTTCACATTGTGTTTAACCATTTTTAAGTGTACAGTTCCCATTTTGTGGTAACCACTGTGAAGTGTACAGTTCCCATTATGTGGTAAACCTCGTGAAGTGCTCAGTTCCTATTGTGTGGTAACCATTGTTAAGTGTACACTTCCCATTGTGTTGTAAGCATTGTGAAGTGTACACATCCCATCGTGTGGTAATCAATGTGAAGTGTACAGTTACCATTGTGTGGTAATCGCTGTGAAGTTTACAGTTACCTTCGTGTTGTAATCATTGTGAAGTGTACAGTTACAATTGTTTATAGCCATTTTAATGTGTACAGGTACCATTGTGTGTAACCATTGTAAAGTGTACAGTTTTCATTGTGTGTAACCATTGTGAAGTGTACAGTTTTCATTGTGTGGTGACCATTGTAAAGGGTAGAGTTACCATTTTGTGGTAACCACTGTAAAATGTACAGTTACCATTGTGTGTAACCATTGTGAAATGTACAGTTCTCATTGTGTGGAAACCATTGTGAAATGTACGGTTACAATTGTGTGGCAACCGCTGTGATGTGTACAGGTTTTATTGTGTGTAACCATTGTGAAGTGTACAGTTCCCATTGTTTTGTAACCAATTAACGAGTACAGTTCCCATTGTGTGGTAACCATTGTGAAGTGTACATTTCCCATCGTGTGGTAACCATTGTGAAGTGTACATTCCCATTGTGTGGGAACCATTGTGAACTGTACATTTCCCATTGTGTGTAATTATTGTAAAGTGTACAGTTTTCATTGTGTGGTAACCATTGTTTAGTGCACAGTCACTATTGTGTGGTAACCTCTGTGAATTGTACAGTTTTTATTGTGTGTAACCATTGTGAAGTGCGCAGTTCTTATTGTTTGGTAACCATTCTGAATTGTTCAGATTACATTGTGCATAACCATTGTGAAGTGTACAGTTACCATTTTGTGGAAACCATTGTGAAGTGTTCAGTTCATATTGTGTGTAAACATTGGGAAGTGTAGAGTTCCCATTTTGTGGGAACCATAGTAAAGTGCCCGTTAATATTGTGTGTAACCATTGGGAAGTGTACATTTGCCATTTGTGGGAACTATTGTGAAGTGTACTGCTCCCATTGTATGAGAACCATTATGAAGTGTACAGTTTTCATTGTGTGGAACAATTGTGAAGTGTACATTGCTCATTGTGTTATAACCATTGTGAAGAATGGAGTCCCCATTTTGTGGTAACCATTGTGAAGTGTACAGTTACTATTGTGTGGGAACCGCTGTGAATTTTACAGTTCCCATTGTGTGGTAACTATTGTGAAGTGAACAATTCCCATTGTGTGGTAATCATTGTAAAGTGTACAGTTGTCATGGTGTGGTAAATGCTATGAAGTGTATAGTTTTCATTGTGTGGTAACCATTGTGATGTGTACAGTTTCCATTGTGTGAAAACCATTGTAATTTCTAGAGTTTTTAATGTGTGTAACCATTGTAAATTTTACACTTCTTATTGTGTGGTAACCATTGTGAATTGTAAAGTTACCATATCGTGGTAACTGCTGTGAAGTGTACAGTTTTCATTGTGTAACAAACATTGTGATGTGTACAATTTCCATTGTGAGGGAACAATTGTGAAGTGTACAGCTTCAATCGTGTGGTAACCATTGTGAAGTGTAAAGTTCCCATTGTGTGTAACCATTGTGACGTGTATAGTTTTCATTTTGTGGTAACCATTGTGAAGTGTAAAGTTACCATTGTGTGGTAACCGCTCTGAAGTGTACAATTTTGATTGTGTGAAATCATTGTGAAGTGTACAGTTCCCATTGTGTGGTAACCAATGTAAAGTGTACAGTTCCCATTATTTGGTAACCATTGTGAAGTGTACATTTCCCATTGTGTGATAACCATTGTGAAGTGTACAGTTTCCATTGAGCGTAACCATTGTGAAGTGTACAGTTACCATTGCGTGGTAAGCATTGTAAAATATACAGTTCCCATTGTGTGTAACCATGCGGAAGTTTACAGTTCCCATTGTGTGGTAACCATTGTGAAGTATACATTTTCCATTGTGTGCAATCATTTTGAAGGGCAAAGTTCCCATTGTGTGGTAATTATTGTGAAGTGTAGAGTTACCATTGTGTTATAACCACTTTGAAGTGTACAGTTAACATTGTGTGTAACCGTGGTGAAGTGTACAATTCCCATTGTGTCAGAACCATTGTGAAGTGTACAGTTCGCATTGTGTGGTAACCATTGTGTAGTGTACAGTTCCTATTGTGTGTAACCATCTTAAAGTGTACAGTTTTTATTGTTTAGTAACCATTATGAAGTGAATAGTTACCATTGTGTGGTAACCGATTTGAAGTGTACAGTTTTCATTGTTTGTAACCATTGTAATGTGTACACTTGTCATTGTGTGGTAACTATTGTGAAGGGTACAGTTCCCATTGTGTGGAAACCATTATGAAGTGTACAGTTACAATCTTGTGATAACACTGTGAAGTGTACAGTTTTCATGGTATGGTAACCATTTTGAAGTGTACAGTTTCAATTTGTGGTAACCATTGTGAAGTGTAAAGTTCCCATTGTGTGGTAACCGTTGTGAAGTGTACAGTTTCCATTATGTGGTAACCATTGTGAAGTGTACAGTTTCCATTCTGTGTAACCATTGGGAAGAGTACAGTTCCCATTGTGTGGTAACCATTGTGAAGTGTACAATTCCCATTTTGTGGTATCCATTGTGAAGTGTACTGTTCCCATTGGGTGTAAGTATTAAGAAGTGTACCATTCTTATTGTGTGGTAACCATTGTGAAGTGTACAGTTCTTATTGTGTGTAACCATTTAGAAGTGTACAGTTTCCATTGTGTGGTAATCACTGTGAAGTGTACAGTTCCCATCGTGTAAAACCATTGTGAAATGTACCATTCCTATTGTGTGTTTACTATTGCTAAGAGTCCATTTCCCATTGTGTTAACCCTTGTGAAGTGTACAGTTCCCATTGTGTGGTAACAATTGTAAAGTGTACAGTTCCCATTGTGTGTAACCATTGTGAAGTGTACAGTTTCCATTGTGTGGTCACCGTGGTGTAGTTTACAGTTCTGATTGTGTGGTAACCGCTGTGAAGTGTACAGTTTAAATTGTGTGTAACTATTGCGAAGTGCACAGTTTTTATTGTGTGTAACCATTGTGAAGTGCACAGTTCTCATTGTGTGCTAACCATTGTGAAGTGTATAGTTATTGTGTGGTAACGATTGTGAAGTGTACAATTTCCATTGTGTTTTAATAATTGTAAAGTGTACAGCACCCATTGCGTGGTAACCGCTGTGAAGTGTACAGTTCCCATTGTGTGGTAATCGCTGTGAAGTGAACAGTTCCCATTTTGTGGTAACCAATGCAAAGTGTACAGTTCCAACTGTGTGGTATTCGCTGTGAAGTGTACAGTTACCATCGTGTGGTAACCGTTGTGAAGTGTACAGTTCTTTTTGTGTTTTAACCAATGCAAAGTGTACAGTTGTTATTGTGTGGTAACCATTGCAAAGTGTACACTTAACATTTTGTGGTAACCATTGTGAGGTGTACAGTTCTTATTGTTTTTTAACCAGTGTGAAGTGTAAAATTTGCATTGTGTGGTTACCGCTCTGAAGTGTACAGTTCTCATTTTGTGGTAACCATTGCGAAGGGTACAGTTCCCATTGTGTGGTAACCCTTGCACAGTGTACAGTTACCATTGTGTGGTAACCATTGTGAAGAGTACAGTTACCATTGTGTGGTAACCATTTTGAAGTCTACAGTTCGCATTGTATGGTAACCATTGTTTAGTGTACATTTACCATTCTGTTTAACCATTACAAAATATATAGTTACCATTGTGTGTAACCATTGCGAAGTGTACAGTTACCATTCTGTAATGACCATTGTAAAGTGTACAGTTTTTATTGTGTGTTAACCATGGTAAAGTGTACAATTTTCATTGTCTGGTAACCGCTGCGAAGTGTAGATTTCCCATTGTGTGGTAACCGCTGCGAAGTGTACAGTTCCCATTCTGTGAAAACTGCAGTAAAGTACACAGTTCCCATAGTGTGTAACCATTGTGAAGTGTACAATTTCCATTGTGTGGTAACCATTTTGAAGTGTACTGTTTCCATTGTGTGCAACCATTGTGAAGTGTACAGTTACCATTGTGTAGTAATTGTTGTGAAGTGTACAGTTACCATTGTGAGTAACCATTGTTTTGTGTACAGTTACCATTGTGTGGTAACCATTGCAAAGTGTACAGTTACTATTGTGTGTAACCATTGTGAAGTGTAACCATTGTGAAGTGTAGAGTTCCCATTGTTTGGTAACCATTGTGAAGTGTACAGTTACCATTCTGTGGTAAATATTGTTAAGTGAACAGTTCCCATTGTGTGGTAACCATTGTGAAGTGAACAGTTTTTATTTGGTGTAAGCATTGTGAAGTGTAAAGTTTCCATTGTGTGGTAACCATTGTGAAGTGTACAGTTTCCATTGTGTGGTAACCATTGTGAAGTCTACAGTTTTCATTGTGTGGTAATCACTGTGAAGTGTACAGTTATTATTGTGTGTAACGATTCTGAAGTGTACAATATCTATTGTGTGGTAATTATTGTGAAGTGCACAGTTTCCATTATGTGGTAACCATTGTGAAGAGTACAGTTCCCATTGTGTGGTAACCATTGTGAAGTGTACAGTTCCCATTGTGTGGTATCCGCTCTGAAGTGTACATTTATTATTGTGTTTGAACCATTACGAAGTGTACAGTTCTCATTCTGTGGTAACAATTGCGAAGTGTACAGTTACCAATATGTGGTAAATATTGTGAAGTGTACAGTTCCCATTTTGTGTAACTATTTTGAAGTGTATAGTTCCCATTGTGTGGTAACCACTGTGAAGTGTACAGTTACCACTGTGTGTAACCATTTTGAAGTGTACAGTTCCCATTGTGTGGTCACCATTGAGACGGGTTCAGTTTTCATGGTGTGGTAACCATTGTGAAGTGTACATTTCCAATTTTTTGGTAACCGCTGTGAAGTATACAGTTACCATTGTGGGGGAACCATTGTGAAGTGTACAGTTCTCATTCTGTGGTAACCATTGCGAAGTGTAAAGTTACCATTTTGTGGTAACCATTGTGAAGTGTACAGTTACCATTGTGTGTTAGCCATTGTGAAGTGTACAGTTTCCATTGTGTGGTAACCATTATGAAGTGTACAGTTACCACTGTGTGTAACCATTTGGAAATGTACAGTTACAATGGTTTGTAACCATTTTGAAGTGTACAGTTACCATTGTGTGGTAACCATTGCCAAGTGCACAGTTCTTATTGTGTGTAACCATTGTGAATAGTACAGTTCCCATTGTGTGGTAACCATTGTGAAGTGTACACTTACCATTGTGTGGTAACTGCTGTGAAGTGTAGAGTTATTATTGTGTGGTAACCGCTGCGAAGTGTACCGTTTCCATTTTGTGGTAACCATTGAAAAGTGTACAATTCCCATTGTGTTCTAACCGCTGCAAAGTGTACAGTTCCCATTGTGTGGCAACCACTACGAAGTGTACAGTTACCATTGTGTGGTAACCATTGCAAAGTGTATAATAACCATTGTGTGATAACCACTGCAAAGTGTACAATTCCCATTTTGTGGTAACCATTGCGATATGTACAGTTACCATTGTGTGGTCACCATTGCACAATGTACAATTACCATTGTGTGGCAACCATTGCGAAGTGTGCAGTTACCATTGTGTGGTAACCTCTGCGAAGTGTACAGTTACCATTTGTGTTAACCATTGTGAAGTGTACAGTTACCATTGTGTATAACCATTGTAAAGAGTACAGTTTCCATCGTGTGGTAAACATTGTGAAGTGTACAGTTTTCATTGTGTGGTAACCGCTGTGAAGTGTACAGTTACCATTGTGTGGGAATCACAGTGGTAACCGCTGTGAAATGTACAGTTACCATTGTGTGTAACCATTTGCAAGTATACAGTTCTTATTTTGTGGTAACCATTGTGAAGTGTACAGTTTCCATTGTGTGGTAACCATTGTGAATTGTACACTTCCCATTGTGTCATAACCGCTGTAAAGTGTACAGTTACCATTTTGTGGAAACCATTGTGAAGTGTACAGGTCTCATTCTGTGGTAACCATTGCGAAGTGTAAACTGATTATTGTGTGGTAACCATTGTGAATTGTACAGTTACCATTGTGTGGTAACCATTGTGAAGTGTACAGTTACCATTGTGTGGTAACCATTATGAAGTGCACAGTTACCACTGTGTGTAACAATGGGAAATGTACAGTTAAAATGGTTTGTTACCATTGTGAAGTGTACAATTACCATTGTGTGGTAACCATTGCGAAGTGTACACTTCTTGTTGTGTGTAACCATTGTGAAGTGTACAGTTCCCATTGTGTGGTAACCATTGTGAAGTGTACAGTTACCATTGTGTGGTAACCATTGCGAATTGTACAGTAACCATTTTGTGGTAACCACTGTGAAGTGTACAATTCCCACCCTGTGGTAACCATTGTGAAGTGTACAGTTACCATTGTGTGGTAACCATTTTACAGTGTACAATTACCATTGTGTGGTAACCATTACGAAGTGTACAGTTCCCATTTTGTGGAAACTGCTGTGAAGTGTAAAGTTCCCACTGTGTAGTAACCATTGTAAAGTGTAGAGTTCCCATTGAGTGAAAACAATTGTGAAGTGTACAGTTCCCATTGTGTGTAATTATTGTGAAGTGTACAGTTCCCATTGTGTGGTAACCATTATGAAGTGCACCGTTCCCTTTGTGTGTAACCATTGTGAAGTATACAGTTCTTATTGTGTGGTAACCACTGTGAAGTGTAGAGTTTCCATTGTGTGGAAACCGCTGGGATGTGTATGGTAAAGATTGTGTGTAACATTTTTGAAGGGTACGGTCTCCACTGTGTGGGAACCATTGAGAAGTGTAGAGTTTTTATTGTGTGGTAATCATTTTAAAGTGTACAGTTCCCATTGTGTGGTAACCATTTTGAATTGTACAGTTACTATTGTGTGGAAACCATTGTGAAGTGTACTGTAACCATTGTGTGGTAACCATGGTGTAGTGTACAGTTTTCATTGTGTGGTAACTGCTGTGAAGTGTACAGTTTTCTTTTTTTTTTTAATTTTTTATTGGATTTTAGGTTTTGGGGTACATGAGCAGAGCATGCAAGACAGTTGCGTAGGTACACACATGGCAGTGTGCTTTGCTTTTCTTCTCCCCTTCACCGTATTTGGCATTTCTCCCCAGGCTATCCCTCCCCACCTCCCCCTACCTCTGGCCCTCCCCTTTTCCCCCCAATAGACCCCAGTGTTTATTACTCCACTTTCTGTGTCCATGTGTTCTCATTTTTCATCACCCACCTGTGAGTGAGAATATGCGGTGTTTCATTTTCTGTTCTTGTGTCAGTTTGCTGAGGATGACGTTCTCCAGATTCATCTATGTCCCTACAAACGACACAAACTCATCATTTCTGATTGCTGCATAATATTCCATGGTGTATATTTGCCACATTTTTCCAATCCAGTCTATTATCAATGGGCATTTGGGTTGATTCCAGGTCCTTGCTATTGTAAACAGTGCTGCAATGAACATTCGTGTACATGTGTCCTTATAGTAGAACGATTTATAGTCTTTTGGATATATACCCAGTAATGGGATTGCTGGGTCAAATGGAATTTCTATTTCTAAGGCCTTGAGGAATCGCCACACTGTCTTCCACAATGGTTGAACTAATTTACACTCCCACCAACAGTGTAGAACTGTTCCTTTTTCTCCACATCCTCTCCAGCATCTGTTGTCTCCAGATTTTTTAATGATCGCCATTCTAACTGGCGTGAGATGGTATCTCAATGTGGTTTTGATTTGCATCTGTCTGATGACCAGTGACGATGAGCATTTTTTCATATGATTGTTGGCCTCATATATGTCTTCTTTCATAAAGTATCTGTTCATATCCTTTGCCCACTTTTGAATGGGCTTGTTTGTTTTTTTCCTGTAAATCTGTTTGAGTTCTTTGTAAATTCCGGATATCAGCCCTTTGTCAGATGGGTAGACTGCGAAAATTTTTCCCATTCTGTTGGTTGCCGATCCACTCTAGTGACTGTTTCTTTTGCCGTGCAGAAGCTGTGGAGTTTCATTAGGTCCCATTTGTCTATTTTGGCTTTTGTTGCCAATGCTTTTGGTGTTTTGTTCATGAAGTCCTTGCCTACTCCTATGTCCTGGATAGTTTTGCCTAGATTTCCTTCTAGGGTTTTTATGGTGCTAGGTCTTATGTTTAAGTCTTTAATCCATTTGGAGTTAATTTTAATGTAAGGTGTCAGGAAGGGGTCCAGTTTCTGCTTTCTGCACATGGCTAGCCAGTTTTCCGAACACCATTTGTTAAACATGGAATCCTTGCCCCATTGCTTGTTTTTGTCAGGTTTATCAAAGATTGTATAGTTGTATGTATGTTGTGTTGCCTCCGGTGCCTCTGTTTTGTTCCATTGGTCTATATCTCTGTTTTGGTACCAGTACCATGCTGTTTTGATTACTGTAGCCTTGTAGTATAGTTTGAAATCCGGTAGTGTGATGCCCCCCGCTGTGTACTTTTTGCTTAGAATTGACTTGGCTATGCGGGCTCTCTTTTGGTTCCATATGAAGTTCATGGTGGTTTTTTCCAGTTCTGTGAAGAAAGTCAATGGTAGCTTGATGGGGATAGCGTTGATTCTGTAAATTACTTTGGGCAGTATAGCCATTTTCACGATATTAATTCTTCCTAACCATGAACATGGAATGTTTCTCCATCTGTTTGTGTCCTCTCTGATTTCATTGAGCAGTGGTTTGTAGTTTTCCTTGAAGAGGTCTCTTACGTTCCTTGTGAGTTTTATTCCAAGGTATTTTATTCTTTTTGTAGCAATTGCGAATGGCAGTTCGTTCTTGATTTGGCTTTCTTTAAGTCTGTTATTGGTGTAGACGAATGCTTGTGATTTTTTCACATTGATTTTATATCCTGAGACTTTGCTGAAGTTGCTTATCAGTTTCAGGAGTTTTTGGGCTGAGGTGATGAGGTCTTCTAGGTATACTATCATATCATCTGCAAATAGAGACAATTTGGCTTCTACCTTTCCTATTTGAATACCCTTTATTTCTTTTTCTTGCTTGATTGCTCTGGCTAGAACTTCCAGTACTATATTGAATAGGAGTGGTGACAGAGGGCATCCTTGTCTAGTGCCGGATTTCAAAGGGAATGCTTCCAGTTTTTGCCCATTCAGTATGATATTGGCTGTTGGTTTGTTGTAAATAGCTTTGATTACTTTGAGATGTGTTCCATCAATACCGAGTTTATTGAGGGTTTTTAGCATAAAGGGCTGTTGAATTTTGTCAAATGCCTCCTCTGCATCAATTGAGATAATCATGTGGTTTTTGTTTTTGGTTCTGTTTATGTGGTGAATTACGTTGATAGACTTGCGTATGTTGAACCAGCCTTGCATCCCCGAGATGAATCCTACTTGATCATGATGAATAAGTTTTTTGATTTGCTGTTGCAATCGGCTTGCCAATATTTTATTGAAGATTTTTGCATCTATGTTCATCATGGATATTGGCCTGAAGTTTTCTTTTCTTGTTGGGTCTCTGCCGGGTTTTGGTATCAGAATGATGTTGGTCTCATAAAATGATTTCGGAAGAATTCCCTCTTTTTGGATTGTTTGAAATAGTTTTAGAAGGAATGGTACCAGCTCCTCCTTGTGTGTCTGGTAGAATTTGGCTGTGAACCCGTCTGGACCTGGGCTTTTTTTGTGTGGTAAGCTCTTAATTGCTGCCTCAACTTATGACCTTGTTATTGGTCTGTTCATAGTTTCAGCTTCCTCCTGGTTTAGGCTTGGGAGGACACAGGAGTCCAGGAATTTATCCATTTCTTCCAGGTTTACTAGTTTATGTGCATAGAGTTGTTTGTAATATTCTCTGATGATGGTTTGAATTTCTGTGGAATCTGTGGTGATTTCCCGTTTATCATTTTTTATTGCATCTATTTGGTTGTTCTCTCTTTTCTTTTTAATCAATCTGGCTAGTGGTCTGTCTATTTTGTTGATCTTTTCAAAAAACCAGCTCTTGGATTTATTGATTTTTTGAAGGGTTTTTCGTGTCTCAATCTCCTGCAGCTCAGCTCTGATCTTAGTTATTTCTTGTCTTCTGCTGGGTTTTGAGTTTTTTTGATCTTGCTCCTCTAGCTCTTTCAATTTTGACGATAGGGTGTCAATTTGGATCTCTCCATTCTCCTCATATGGGTACTTATTGCTATATACTTTCCTCTAGAGACTGCTTTAAATGTGTCCCAGAGGTTCTGGCACGTTGTGTCTTCGTTCTCATTGGTTTCGAAGAACTTCTTCATTTCTGACTTCATTTCATTGTTTACCCAGTCAACATTCAAGAGCCAGTTGTTCAGTTTCCATGAAGCTGTGCGGTTCTGGGTTGGTTTCTGAATTCTGAGTTCTAACTTGATTGCACTATGGTCTGAGAGGCTGTTTGTAATGATTTCAGTTGTTTTGCATTTGTTGAGCAGTGCTTTACTTCCAATTATGTGGTCAATTTTAGAGTAGGTGTGATGTGGTGCTGAGAAGAATGTGTATTCTGTGGATTTGGGGTGGAGAGTTCTGTAAATGTCTATCAGGTTTGCTTGTTCCAGGTCTGAGTTCAAGCCCTGAATATCCTTGTTGATTTTCTGTCTGGTTGATCTGTCTAGTATTGACAGTGGAGTGTTAAAGTCTCCCACTATTATTGTGTGGGAGTCTAAGTCCTTTTGTAAGTCGTTAAGAACTTGCCTTATGCATCTGGGTGCTCCTGCATTGGGTCCATATATGTTTAGGATCGTTAGCTCTTCTTGTTGTATCGATCCTTTTACCATTATGTAATGGACTTCTTTGTCTCTTTTGATTTTTGTTGCTTTAAAGTCTATTTTATCAGAGATAAGAATTGCAACTCCTGCTTTTTTTTGCTTTCCGTTTGCTTGGTAAATCTTTCTCCATCCCTTTATTTTGAGCCTTTGTGTATCCTTGCATGTGAGATGGGTTTCCTGTATACAGCACACTGATGGGTTTTGGATTTTTATCCAATTTGCCAGTCTGTGTCTTTTGATTGGTGCATTGAGTCCATTTACATTTAGGGTTAATATTGTTATGTGTGAATTTGATACTGCCATTTTGATGCTAAGTGGCTGTTTTGCCTGTTCGTTGTTGTAGATTCTTCATTATGTTGATGAAAGTTCTTTTCTTTAAGAATGTTGAATATTGGCCCCCACTCTCTTCTGGCTTGTAGTGTTTCTGCCGAGAGATCTGCTGTGAGTCTGATGGGCTTCCCTTTGTGGGTGACCCGACCTTTCTCTCTGGCTGCCCTTAGTATTCTCTCCTTTATTTCAACCCTGTTGAATCTAACGATTATGTGCCTTGGGGTTGCTCTTCTTGCAGAATATCTTTGTGGTGTTCTCTGTATTTCCTGCAATTGAGTGTTGGCCTGTCTTGCTAGGTGGGGGAAGTTTTCCTGGATGATGTCCTGAAGAGTATTTTCCAGCTTGGATTCATTCTCTTCATCCCCTTCTGGTACACCTATCAAACGTAGGTTAGGTCTCTTCACATAGTCCCACATTTCTTGGAGACTTTGTTCATTCCTTTTTGCGATTTTTTCTCTAATCTTGGTTTCTCGTTTTATTTCATTGAGTTGGTCTTCGACTTCAGATATTCTTTCTTCTGCTTGGTCGATTCGGCTATTGAAACTTGTGCATGCTTCGCGAAGTTCTCGTATTGTGTTTTTCAGCTCCTTTAATTCATTCATATTCCTCTCTAAGTTATCCATTCTTGTTATCATTTCCTCGAATCTTTTTTCAAGGTTCTTAGTTTCTTTGCATTGATTTAATACATGATCTTTTAGCTCACAAAAGTTTCTCATTATCCATCTTCTGAAGTCTAATTCCGTCATTTCGTCACAGTCATTCTCTGTCCAGTTTTGTTCCCTTGTTGGGGAGGAGTTTTGGTCCTTTCTAGGAGGTGAGGTGTTCTGGTTTCGGGTGTTTTCCTCCTTTTTGCGCTGGTTTCTTCCCATCTTTGTGGATTTGTCCGCTGGTCGTCTGCGTAGTTGCTGACTTTTCGATTGAGTCTCTGAGTGGACACCCAGAATGTTGATGATGAAGTATTTCTGTTGCTTGGTTTTCCTTCTACCAATCTAGCCCCTTCGCTGTACGACTGCTGAGGTTCACTCCAGACCCTGCTTGTCTGCGGTGCACCTCTAGCTGCTGTGGCACAGCGAGGGATGCTACCAGTTTCTTTTTCTGCTATCTTTGTCCCAGGATGATGCCTGCCTAATGTCAGTCTTTTGGATATAGAGGGGTCAGGGAGCTGCTTGAGGAGACAGTTTGTACTTTATAGGGGCTTAATTGCTGAGCTGTGAGCTCTGTTGTTCATTCAGGGCTGTTAGGATGCTATGTTTGATTCTGCTGCAACAGAGTTCATTAAAAAAACCCTTTTTTTTTCTCTGTGTTGAGGGGTTTGGGCTTTATTTTTGGATGTCGGTTGAGGTCCTGCCCGGCTAGGACACAGACTAGCCACTGTTTGCCTGCCGAGGTTCCGCCCTTCTGTCGTGAGACTCGCCCTGGCTCCGCTGTTCTGCTGTGTTCTCTGCCACGTTCTCCGGCGGAGACTCTCTGTTGTAGCGGGTTGCCTCAGCAACGGCAGGCTGTGTCAGCAGTGGGCGTGTATTTCAGTTAGGGCGGGTTGCCTCGGTAATGGTGGCCGCCCCTCCCCCACAGAGCGTCTCGGGCCGTCTGCATGGGGCTTGTTTGAGATCGCGGTTTTGTTCGTCCCACTAGGCCACCCCTAACGCTCTGTCTCGGCAATCCCCTGGGCTGGCCCACTGTCCAAGTCTAGCTCAGTCTCAAGTCCAGCCCTCTCACGTCTCCGGTTGCCAGTACAACAGGGCACCCGGACAAGCGCGCCCTGTAGGGAGCACTGGGCAGGGCCGGCCACCACCACCCCGGCTGCCGGCTTCGCCAGGCGGAGGTTCTGCCTGGCATCCCGCGTCTCCTCTTCACTTGGGAATTTCCCCGTTCCATGGGCAACAAAGATCAGTCTGGAAATGCAGCTCAGACTCACCTCTCCGCGGGCAAAACGCAAGCTCCAATCCTGGGTTGTTCTCAGTGCCATCTTCGAAGTGTACAGTTTTCATTGTGTGGAAACCATTGTGAAGGGTTCAATTCCCATTGTGTGAAAACAATTGTGAAGTGTACAGTTTTTATTGTGTGTAATGATTGTGAAGTGTACAGTTCCCATTCTGTGGTTACCATTGTGAAGTGTTCAGTTTCCATTTTGTTGGAACCACTGTGAATTGCAGAGTTCCCACTGGGTCTAACCATTGTGAAATATAGAGTTCCCATTGTGTGGTAACAATTGTGAATTGTACAGTTTCAATTGTGTGGTAACCATGGTGAAGTGTACAGTTTCCATTGTGTGGTAATTGCTGTCAAGTGTACAGTTTCCCTTTGTGGTAAGAATTGCGCACTGTACAAGTACCATTGTGTGGTAACCATTGTGAAATGTACAGTTACTATTGTGTGGTAAGCATTGTGAATTGTACAGTACCCGTTTTTTGGTACTTTACCATAATTACCACACAATGGAGACTGTAAACTTAACAGCGGTTACCACACAATGGGAACTGTACACTTCAAAATTGTTACCACACAATGGAAACTACAGTTCACAATGGTTACATAAAAAGAAAACTTTACACTTCACAATGGTTACACACAATTGTAACTGTACACTTCACAGCAGTTACTACACAATGGAAACTGTACACTTCACAATTGTTACACACAATGGGAATAGTACATTTCAAAATGATTACCACATAATGGGAACTGTACACTTCACAGTGGTTACCAAAAAACGGTAACTGTACACTTTAAAATGTTTACCACACAATAAAAATTGTACATTTCGCAATGATTACCACACAATAAAAACTGTACACTTCACCATGGTGACCAGACAATGGGAACTGTACAATTCACAATGAATACACACAATAAGAGCTCCACACTTCACAATAGTTCCCACATAATCGGAACTGTACACTTCACTATGGTTACCACACTGTGGGAATTGTACACTTTACAGCAGTTACCACACCATAGAAACTGGGCATTTCACAATGGTTACCACACAGTAATAACTGTACACTTCACAATGGTTATCAGACAATGGAAACTGTACCCTTCACAATAGTTACCACACATTGAAAACTGTACACTTCACAATGGTTACACACTATGAGAACTGTAGGCTTCACACTGGTTACCACACAATGGGAAATTTACACTTCACAATGCTTATGACACAATGGAAACTTTACACTTCACAATGGTTCCCACACAATGGTAAATGTACAGTTTACAATGGTTACAGACAATGGGAAAAGTGCACTTCACGATGGTTACCACACAAATGGATCTTTACACTTCACAACGGTTACAAACAAAGGAAACTGTACACTTCACAATGGTTAGAACACAATGATAACTGTACACTTCACAACGGTTACCACACAATGGAAACTGTACACTTTGCAGTGGTTAGCTCACAATGGAAACTCTACACTTCACAATGGTAACAACACAATGGGAACTGTACACTTCGCAATGGATACCACACAATGGGAACTGTACACTTCGCAATGCTTCCCACACAATGGTAACTGTACACTTCACAGTGTTGACAACACAATGGTAACTGTACACTTCAGAATGGTTACACACAATGTAAACTCTACACTTCACAATGGTTACCACACAATGGAAACTGTACACTACGCAATGAATACCACACAATAAAAACTCTACACTTCGCAGCATTTACCACACAATGGAAACCGTACACTTTACAGTTGTTACCACACAATGAGAACCGTAAACTTTACAATGGTTACACACAATGGTGATTGTACACTTAAAAATGGTTACCACACAATGGTAACTGTACACTTCACAGTGGTTACCTCTCAACGGAAACTCTACACCTCACAATGGTTACCACACAATGGGAACTGTACACTTCACAGTGGTTACCACACAATGGTAACTCTACACTTCACAATGGTTACCACACAATGGGAACTGTGCACGTCACAATGGTTACACACAATGAGAGCTCTACACTTCACAATTGTTCCCACATAATGGGAACTGTGCACACCACAGCAGTTACCACACAGTCGTAACTGTACACTTGACAATGGCTACACACAATAAGAGCTCTACACTTTACAATAGTTCCCACATAATCGGAACTGTACACTTCACTATGGTTACCACACAGTGGGAACTGTACACTTTACAGCAGTTACCACACCATAGAAACTGGGCATTTCACAATGGTTACCACACAGTAATAACTGTACACTTCACAATGGTTATCAGACAATGGAAACTGTACCCTTCACAATAGTTACCACACAATGAAAACTGTACACTTCACAATGGTTACACACTATGAGAACTGTAGGCTTCACAATGGTTACCACACAATGGGAACTTTACACTTCACAATGCTTATGACACAATGGAAACTTTACACTTCACAATGGTTCCCACACAATGGTAAATGTACAGTTTACAATGGTTACAGACAATGGGAAAGGTGCACTTCACGATGGTTACCACACAATTGGAACTTTACACTTCACAATGGTTACAAACGAAGGAAACTGTACACTTCACAATGGTTAAAACACAATGATAACTGTACACTTCACAACGGTTACCACACAATGGAAACTGTACACTTTGCAGTGGTTAGCTCACAATGGAAACTCTACACTTCACAATGGTTACCACACAATGGGATCTGTACACTTTGCAGCGGTCACCACACAATGGTAACTTTACTTTTCACAATGGTTACACACTATGGGAACTGTACACTTTACAATGGGTACCACACAATGGTGACTGTACACATCACAATGGTTACACACAAGGGGAGCTCTACACTTCAGAATGGTTACAACACAATGAAATCTGGACACTTCACTATGGTTAAACACAATGGGAACTGTACACTTCACAATGGTTACACACAATGGTAAATCTACATTTCTCAGCGGTCACCCCAAAAACGAAACTGCACACTTCACCGTGGTTACCACAAAACAGGAACTGTACACTTCACAATGATTACACACAAATGGAACTGTACACTTCACAATTGTTACCACACAATGGGAAATGTACAATTCACAATTTTTACCACATCATGGGAACTGTACACTTGACAATGGTTACCACACAATGGGAATGGTACACTTCACAATGGTTACCACACCGTTGGAACTCTACACTTCACAGCGGTTACCACACAATAAGAACTGTACACTTCACAGCGGTTACCACACAATGGTAACTGTACACGTCACAATAGTTACCACACAATAAATACTGTACGCTTCACAATGCTTACACACAATGGAAACTGTACACTTCACCATCGTTACCACACAATCGGAACTGTAAACCTTACAATGGTTTCCAAACAATAATAACTGTACACTTCACAATGGTTACCACGCAATGGGAACTGTACACTTTACAATGGTTTCCACAAAATGGTAAATGTACACTTCACAATGCTTACCACAGAATGGGAACTGTACACATCACAATGGTTACTTGACGATGGTAACTGTACACTTGACAATGGTTACTAAAAATGGAAACTCTAAAATTGACAATGGTTACCACACAATGGTAACTGTACCCTTCACAATGGTTACCACACAATAATAACTGTACACTTCACAATGGTTACCACACAATGGTAACTGCACTCTTCACAGTGGTTACCACACAATGGTAACTGTACACTCTACAATGGTAACCGTACAACGGAAACTGTACACTTCGGAGTCTTTACCACACAATGGTAACTCTACACTTCACAATGGTTACCACACAATACAAACTGAACACTTCACAATGGTTACACATAATGGGAACTGTACACTTTCCAATGGTTACCACACAATGGGAACTGTACCCCTCACAATGGTTCCCATACAATGATAAATGTACACTTCATCATGGTTACCACACAATGGGAACTGTACACCCCACAATGGTTCCAACTCAATGGTAACTGTACACTTTACAACGGTTACTACCACACAATGGGAATTGTACACTTCACAATGGTTACCACACAATGGTAACTGTACACTTCAAAATGGTCACCACACAATGGGAACTTTACACTTCTCATTGGTTACCACACAATGGGAACTGTACACTTCATAATGGTTATGACACAATTGTACGTGTACACTATGCAGTGGTTACCACACAATGAGAACTTTACACGTCACAATGGTTACCACACAATAGTAACTGTGCATTTCAAAATGGTCACCACACAATGGGAACTGTCCACTTCGCAATGGTTATCGCACAATGGGAACTGCACACTTCACAGGTGTTACAACACAATGGAAACTTTACACTTCTCAATGGTTAGCACACAATGGTAACTGTACCCTTCATAATGTTACCACACAATGGGAACTGTACACTTCACAACGTTGACCACACAATGGTAACTGTACACTTCACTATGATTACCACACAATCGCAACTTTACCCTTCGCAATGGTCACCACAGAATGAGAACTGTGCACTTCGCAATGGTTCCCACACAATGGGAACTGTACGCTTCACAATGGTTACCACACTATGGTAACTGCACACTTTGCAGCGGTTACCACACAATGGGAACTGTACACTTCTAAACTGTTACCTCACAATGGGAACTGTACACTTCACAATGGTTACCACAGAATGGGAACTGTACACTTCGCAATGGATACCACACAATGGGAACTGTACACTTCGCAATGCTTCCCACACAATGGTAACTGTACACTTCACAGTGGTTACAACACAATGGTAACTGTACACTTCACAATGGTTACACACAATGTAAACTCTACACTTCACAATGGTTACCACACAATGGAAACTGTACACTTCGCAATGGATACCACACAATAAGAACTCTACACTTCGCAGCATTTACCACACAATGGAAACCGTACACTTTACAGTTGTTACCACACAATGAGAACCGTAAACTTTACAATGGTTACACACGATGCTGATTGTACACTTAAAAATGGTTACCACACAATGGTAACTGTACACTTCACAGTGGTTACCTCTCAATGGAAACTCTACACCTCACAATGGTTACCACACAATGGGAACTGTACACTTCACAGTGGTTACCACACAATGGTAACTCTACACTTCACAATGGTTACCACACAATGGGAACTGTGCACGTCACAATGGTTACACACAATGAGAGCTCTACACTTCACAATTGTTCCCACATAATGGGAACTGTGCACACCACAGCAGTTACCACACAGTCGTAACTGTACACTTCACAATGGTTACACACAATAAGAGCTCTACACTTCACAATAGTTCCCACATAATCGGAACTGTACACTTCACTATGGTTACCACACGGTGGGAACTGTACACTTTACAGCAGTTACCACACCATAGAAACTGGGCATTTCACAATGGTTACCACACAGTAATAACTGTACACTTCACAATGGTTATCAGACAATGGAAACTGTACCCTTCACAATAGTTACCACACAATGAAAACTGTACACTTCACAATGGTTACACACTATGAGAACTGTAGGCTTCACAATGGTTACCACACAATGGGAACTTTACACTTCACAATGCTTATGACACAATGGAAACTTTACACTTCACAATGGTTCCCACACAATGGTAAATGTACAGTTTACAATGGTTACGGACAATGGGAAAAGTGCACTTCACCATGGTTACCACACAATTGGAACTTTACACTTCACAATGGTTACAAACAAAGGAAACTGTACACTTCACAATGGTTAAAACACAATGATAACTGTACACTTCACAACGGTTACCACACAATGGAAACTGTACACTTTGCAGTGGTTAGCTCACAATGGAAACTCTACACTTCACAATGGTTACCACACAAAGGGATCTGTACACTTTGCAGCGGTCACCACACAATGGTAACTTTACTTTTCACAATGGTTACACACTATGGGAACTGTACACTTTACAATGGGTACCACACAATGGTGACTGTACACATCACAATGGTTACACACAAGGGGAGCTCTACACTTCAGAATGGTTACAACACAATGAAATCTGGACACTTCACTATGGTTAAACACAATGGGAACTGTACACTTCACAATGGTTACACACAATGGTAAATCTACATTTCTCCGCGGTCACCCCGAAAACGAAACTGCACACTTCAGAATGGTTACCACAAAACAGGAACTGTACACTTCACAATGATTACACACAAATGGAACTGTACACTTCACAATTGTTACCACACAATGGGAAATGTACAATTCACAATTTTTACCACATCATGGGAACTGTACACTTGACAATGGTTACCACACAATGGGAATGGTACACTTCACAATGGTTACCACACAGTTGGAACTCTACACTTCACAGCGGTTACCACACAATGGGAACTGTACACTTCACAGCGGTTACCACACAATGGTAACTGTACACGTCACAATAGTTACCACACAATAAAAACTGTACGCTTCACAATGCTTACACACAATGGAAACTGTACACTTCACCATCGTTACCACACAATCGGAACTGTAAACCTTACAATGGTTTCCAAACAATAATAACTGTACACTTCACAATGGTTACCACGCAATGGGAACTGTACACTTTACAATGGTTTCCACAAAATGGTAAATGTACACTTCACAATGCTTACCACACAATGGGAACTGTACACATCACAATGGTTACTTGACGATGGTAACTGTACACTTGACAATGGTTACTAAAAATGGAAACTCTAAAATTGACAATGGTTACCACACAATGGTAACTGTACCCTTCACAATGGTTACCACACAATAATAACTGTACACTTCACAATGGTTACCACACAATGGTAACTGCACTCTTCACAGTGGTTACCACACAATGGTAACTGTACACTCTACAATGGTAACCATACAACGGAAACTGTACACTTCGGAGTCTTTACCACACAATGGTAACTCTACACTTCACAATGGTTACCACACAATAAAAACTGAACACTTCACAATGGTTACACATAATGGGAACTGTACACTTTCCAATGGTTACCACACAATGGGAACTGTACCCTTCACAATGGTTCCCATACAATGATAACTGTACACTTCATCATGGTTACCACACAATGGGAACTGTACACTTCACAATGGTTCAAACTCAATGGTAACTGTACACTTTACAACGGTTACTACCACACAATGGGAATTGTACACTTCACAATGGTTACCACACAATGGTAACTGTACACTTCAAAATGGTCACCACACAATGGGAACTTTACACTTCTCATTGGTTACCACACAATGGGAACTGTACACTTCATAATGGTTATGACACAATTGTACGTGTACACTATGCAGTGGTTACCACACAATGAGAACTTTACACGTCACAATGGTTACCACACAATAGTAACTGTGCATTTCAAAATGGTCACCACACAATGGGAACTGTCCACTTCGCAATGGTTATCGCACAATGGGAACTGCACACTTCACAGGTGTTACAACACAATGGAAACTTTACACTTCTCAATGGTTAGCACACAATGGTAACTGTACCCTTCATAATGTTACCACACAATGGGAACTGTACACTTCACAACGTTGACCACACAATGGTAACTGTACACTTCACTATGATTACCACACAATCGCAACTTTACCCTTCGCAATGGTCACCACAGAATGAGAACTGTGCACTTCGCAATGGTTCCCACACAATGGGAACTGTACGCTTCACAATGGTTACCACACTATGGTAACTGCACACTTTGCAGCGGTTACCACACAATGGGAACTGTACACTTCTAAACTGTTACCTCACAATGGGAACTGTACACTTCACAATGGTTACCACAGAATGGGAACTGTACACTTCGCAATGGATACCACACAATGGGAACTGTACACTTCGCAATGCTTCCCACACAATGGTAACTGTACACTTCACAGTGGTTACAACACAATGGTAACTGTACACTTCACAATGGTTACACACAATGTAAACTCTACACTTCACAATGGTTACCACACAATGGAAACTGTACACTTCGCAATGGATACCACACAATAAGAACTCTACACTTCGCAGCATTTACCACACAATGGAAACCGTACACTTTACAGTTGTTACCACACAATGAGAACCGTAAACTTTACAATGGTTACACACGATGCTGATTGTACACTTAAAAATGGTTACCACACAATGGTAACTGTACACTTCACAGTGGTTACCTCTCAATGGAAACTCTACACCTCACAATGGTTACCACAAAATGGGAACTGTACACTTCACAGTGGTTACCACACAATGGTAACTCTACACTTCACAATGGTTACCACACAATGGGAACTGTGCACGTCACAATGGTTACACACAATGAGAGCTCTACACTTCACAATTGTTCCCACATAATGGGAACTGTGCACACCACAGCAGTTACCACACAGTCGTAAGTGTACACTTCACAATGGTTACACACAATAAGAGCTCTACACTTCACAATAGTTCCCACATAATCGGAACTGTACACTTCACTATGGTTACCACACAGTGGGAACTGTGCACTTTACAGCAGTTACCACACCATAGAAACTGGGCATTTCACATTGGTTACCACAGAGTAATAACTGTACACTTCACAATGGTTATCAGACAATGGAAACTGTACCCTTCACAATAGTTACCACACAATGAAAACTGTACACTTCACAATGGTTACACACTATGAGAACTGTAGGCTTCACAATGGTTACCACACAATGGGAACTTTACACTTCACAATGCTTATGACACAATGGAAACTTTACACTTCACAATGGTTCCCACACAATGGTAAATATACAGTTTACAATGGTTACGGACAATGGGAAAAGTGCACTTCACGATGGTTACCACACAATTGGAACTTTACACTTCACAATGGTTACAAACAAAGGAAACTCTACACTTCACAATGGTTAAAACACAATGATTACTGTACACTTCACAACGGTTACCACACAATGGAAACTGTACACTTTGCAGTGGTTAGCTCACAATGGAAACTCTACACTTCACAATGGTTACCACACAATGGGATCTGTACACTTTGCAGCGGTCACCACACCATGGTAACTTTACTTTTCACAATGGTTACACACTATGGGAACTGTACACTTTACAATGGGTACCACACAGTGGTGACTGTACACATCACAATGGTTACACACAAGGGGAGCTCTACACTTCAGAATGGTTACAACACAATGAAATCTGGACATTTCACTATGGTTAAACACAATGGGAACTGTACACTTCACAATGGTTACACACAATGGTAAATCTACATTTCTCAGCGGTCACCCCGAAAACGAAACTGCACACTTCACCGTGGTTACCACAAAACAGGAACTGTACACTTCACAATGATTACACACAAATGGAACTGTACACTTCACAATTGTTACCACACAATGGGAAATGTACAATTCACAATTTTTACCACATCATGGGAACTGTACACTTGACAATGGTTACCACACAATGGGAATGGTACACTTCACAATGGTTACCACACCGTTGGAACTCTACACTTCACAGCGGTTACCACACAATGGGAACTGTACACTTCACAGCGGTTACCACAATATGGGAACTGTACACGTCACAATAGTTACCACACAATAAAAATTGTACGCTTCACAATGCTTACACACAATGGAAACTGTACACTTCACCATCGTTACCACACAATCGGAACTGTAAACCTTACAATGGTTTCCAAACAATAATAACTGTACACTTCACAATGGTTACCACGCAATGGGAACTGTACACTTTACAATGGTTTCCACAAAATGGTAAATGTACACTTCACAATGCTTACCACACAATGGGAACTGCACACATCACAATGGTTACTTGACGATGGTAACTGTACACTTGACAATGGTTACTAAAAATGGAAACTCTAAAATTGACAATGGTTACCACACAATGGTAACTGTACCCTTCACAATGGTTACCACACAATAATAACTGTACACTTCACAATGGTTACCACACAATGGTAACTGCACTCTTCACAGTGGTTACCACACAATGGTAACTGTACACTCTACAATGGTAACCATACAACGGAAACTGTACACTTCGGAGTCTTTACCACACAATGGTAACTCTACACTTCACAATGGTTACCACACAATAAAAACTGAACACTTCACAATGGTTACACATAATGGGAACTGTACACTTTCCAATGGTTACCACACAATGGGAACTGTACCCTTCACAATGGTTCCCATACAATGATAACTGTACACTTCATCATGGTTACCACACAATGGGAACTGTACACCTCACAATGGTTCCAACTCAATGGTAACTGTACACTTTACAACGGTTACTACCACACAATGGGAATTGTACACTTCACAATGGTTACCACACAATGGTAACTGTACACTTCAAAATGGTCACCACACAATGGGAACTTTACACTTCTCATTGGTTACCACACAATGGGAACTGTACACTTCATAATGGTTATGACACAATTGTACGTGTACACTATGCAGTGGTTACCACACAATGAGAACTTTACACGTCACAATGGTTACCACACAATAGTAACTGTGCATTTCAAAATGGTCACCACACAATGGGAACTGTCCACTTCGCAATGGTTATCGCACAATGGGAACTGCACACTTCACAGGTGTTACAACACAATGGAAACTTTACACTTCTCAATGGTTAGCACACAATGGTAACTGTACCCTTCATAATGTTACCACACAATGGGAACTGTACACTTCACAACGTTGACCACACAATGGTAACTGTACACTTCACTATGATTACCACACAATCGCAACTTTACCCTTCGCAATGGTCACCACAGAATGAGAACTGTGCACTTCGCAATGGTTCCCACACAATGGGAACTGTACGCTTCACAATGGTTACCACACTATGGTAACTGCACACTTTGCAGCGGTTACCACACAATGGGAACTGTACACTTCTAAACTGTTACCTCACAATGGGAACTGTACACTTCACAATGGTTACCACAGAATGGGAACTGTACACTTCGCAATGGATACCACACAATGGGAACTGTACACTTCGCAATGCTTCCCACACAATGGTAACTGTACACTTCACAGTGGTTACAACACAATGGTAACTGTACACTTCACAATGGTTACACACAATGTAAACTCTACACTTCACAATGGTTACCACACAATGGAAACTGTACACTTCGCAATGGATACCACACAATAAGAACTCTACACTTCGCAGCATTTACCACACAATGCAAACCGTACACTTTACAGTTGTTACCACACAATGAGAACCGTAAACTTTAAAATGGTTACACACGATGCTGATTGTACACTTAAAAATGGTTACCACACAATAATAACTGTACACTTCACAGTGGTTACCTCTCAATGGAAACTCTACACCTCACAATGGTTACCACACAATGGGAACTGTACACTTCACAGTGGTTACCACACAATGGTAACTCTACACTTCACAATGGTTACCACACAATGGGAACTGTGCACGTCACAATGGTTACACACAATGAGAGCTCTACACTTCACAATTGTTCCCACATAATGGGAACTGTGCACACCACAGCAGTTACCACACAGTCGTAACTGTGCACTTCACAATGCTTACACACAATAAGAGCTCTACACTTCACAATAGTTCCCACATAATCGGAACTGTACACTTCACTATGGTTACCACACGGTGGGAACTGTACACTTTACAGCAGTTACCACACCATAGAAACTGGGCATTTCACAATGGTTACCACACAGTAATAACTGTACACTTCACAATGGTTATCAGACAATGGAAACTGTACCCTTCACAATAGTTACCACACAATGAAAACTGTACACTTCACAATGGTTACACACTATGAGAACTGTAGGCTTCACAATGGTTACCACACAATGGGAACTTTACACTTCACAATGCTTATGACACAATGGAAACTTTACACTTCACAATGGTTCCCACACAATGGTAAATGTACAGTTTACAATGGTTACGGACAATGGCAAAAGTGCACTTCACGATGGTTACCACACAATTGGAACTTTACACTTCACAATGGTTACAAACAAAGGAAACTGTACACTTCACAATGGTTAAAACACAATGATAAATGTACACTTCACAACGGTTACCACACAATGGAAACTGTACACTTTGCAGTGGTTAGCTCACAATGGAAACTTTACACTTCACAATGGTTACCACACAAAGGGATCTGTACACTTTGCAGCGGTCACCACACAATGGTAACTTTACTTTTCACAATGGTTACACACTATGGGAACTGTACACTTTACAATGGGTGCCACACAATTGTGACTGTACACATCACAATGGTTACACACGAGGGGAGCTCGACACTTCAGAATGGTTACAAAACAATGAAATCTGTACACTTCACTATGGTTAAACACAATGGGAACTGTACACTTCACAATGGTTACACACAATGGTAAATCTACATTTCTCCGCGGTCACCCCGAAAACGAAACTGCACACTTCAGAATGGTTACCACAAAACAGGAACTGTACACTTCACAATGATTACACACAAATGAAACTGTACACTTCACAATTGTTACCACACAATGGGAAATGTACAATTCACAATTTCTACCACATCATGGGAACTGTACACTTGACAATGGTTACCACACAATGGGAATGGTACACTTCACAATGGTTACCACACAGTTGGAACTCTACACTTCACAGCGGTTACCACACAATGGGAACTGTACACTTCACAGCGGTTCCCACACAATGGTAACTGTACACGTCACAATAGTTACCACACAATAAAAACTGTACGCTTCACAATGCTTACACACAATGGAAACTGTACACTTCACCATCGTTACCACACAATCGGAACTGTACACCTTACAATGGTTTCCAAACAATAATAACTGTACACTTCACAATGGTTACCACGCAATGGGAACTGTACACTTTACAATGGTTTCCACAAAATGGTAAATGTACACTTCACAATGCTTACCACACAATGGGAACTGCACACATCACAATGGTTACTTGACGATGGTAACTGTACACTTGACAATGGTTACTAAAAATGGAAACTCTAAAATTGACAATGGTTACCACACAATGGTAACTGTACCCTTCACAATGGTTACCACACAATAATAACTGTACACTTCACAATGGTTACCACACAATGGTAACTGCACTCTTCACAGTGGTTACCACACAATGGTAACTGTACACTCTACAATGGTAACCATACAACGGAAACTGTACACTTCGGAGTCTTTACCACACAATGGTAACTCTACACTTCACAATGGTTACCACACAATAAAAACTGAACACTTCACAATGGTTACACATAATGGGAACTGTACACTTTCCAATGGTTACCACACAATGGGAACTGTACCCTTCACAATGGTTCCCATACAATGATAACTGTACACTTCATCATGGTTACCACACAATGGGAACTGTACACCTCACAATGGTTCCAACTCAATGGTAACTGTACACTTTACAACGGTTACTACCACACAATGGGAATTGTACACTTCACAATGGTTACCACACAATGGTAACTGTACACTTCAAAATGGTCACCACACAATGGGAACTTTACACTTCTCATTGGTTACCACACAATGGAAACTGTACACTTCATAATGGTTATGACACAATTGTACATGTACACTATGCAGTGGTTACCACACAATGAGAACTTTACACGTCACAATGGTTACCACACAATAGTAACTGTGCATTTCAAAATGGTCACCACACAATGGGAACTGTCCACTTCGCAATGGTTATCGCACAATGGGAACTGCACACTTCACAGGTGTTACAACACAATGGAAACTTTACACTTCTCAATGGTTAGCACACAATGGTAACTGTACCCTTCATAATGTTACCACACAATGGGAACTGTACACTTCACAACGTTGACCACACAATGGTAACTGTACACTTCACTATGATTACCACACAATCGCAACTTTACCCTTCGCAATGGTCACCACAGAATGAGAACTGTGCACTTCGCAATGGTTCCCACACAATGGGAACTGTACGCTTCACAATGGTTACCACACTATGGTAACTGCACACTTTGCAGCGGTTACCACACAATGGGAACTGTACACTTCTAAACTGTTACCTCACAATGGGAACTGTACACTTCACAATGGTTACCACAGAATGGGAACTGTACACTTCGCAATGGATACCACACAATGGGAACTGTACACTTCGCAATGCTTCCCACACAATGGTAACTGTACACTTCACAGTGGTTACAACACAATGGTAACTGTACACTTCACAATGGTTACACACAATGTAAACTCTACACTTCACAATGGTTACCACACAATGGAAACTGTACACTTCGCAATGGATACCACACAATAAGAACTCTACACTTCGCAGCATTTACCACACAATGGAAACCGTACACTTTACAGTTGTTACCACACAATGAGAACCGTAAACTTTACAATGGTTACACACGATGCTGATTGTACACTTAAAAATGGTTACCACACAATGGTAACTGTACACTTCACAGTGGTTACCTCTCAATGGAAACTCTACACCTCACAATGGTTACCACACAATGGGAACTGTACACTTCACAGTGGTTACCACACAATGGTAACTCTACACTTCACAATGGTTACCACACAATGGGAACTGTGCACGTCACAATGGTTACACACAATGAGAGCTCTACACTTCACAATTGTTCCCACATAATGGGAACTGTGCACACCACAGCAGTTACCACACAGTCGTAACTGTACACTTCACAATGGTTACACACAATAAGAGCTCTACACTTCACAATAGTTCCCACATAATCGGAACTGTACACTTCACTATGGTTACCACACAGTGGGAACTGTACACTTTACAGCAGTTACCACACCATAGAAACTGGGCATTTCACAATGGTTACCACACAGTAATAACTGTACACTTCACAATTGTTATCAGACAATGGAAACTGTACCCTTCACAATAGTTACCACACAATGAAAACTGTACACTTCACAATGGTTACACACTATGAGAACTGTAGGCTTCACAATGGTTACCACACAATGGGAACTTTACACTTCACAATGCTTATGACACAATGGAAACTTTACACTTCACAATGGTTCCCACACAATGGTAAATGTACAGTTTACAATGGTTACGGACAATGGGAAAAGTGCACTTCACCATGGTTACCACACAATTGGAACTTTGCACTTCACAATGGTTACAAACAAAGGAAACTGTACACTTCACAATGGTTAAAACACAATGATAAATGTACACTTCACAACGGTTACCACACAATGGAAACTGTACACTTTGCAGTGGTTAGCTCACAATGGAAACTCTACACTTCACAATGGTTACCACACAAAGGGATCTGTACACTTTGCAGCGGTCACCACACAATGGTAACTTTACTTTTCACAATGGTTACACACTATGGGAACTGTACACTTTACAATGGGTACCACACAATGGTGACTGTACACATCACAATGGTTACACACAAGGGGAGCTCTACACTTCAGAATGGTTACAACACAATGAAATCTGGACACTTCACTATGGTTAAACACAATGGGAACTGTACACTTCACAATGGTTACACACAATGGTAAATCTACATTTCTCCGCGGTCACCCCGAAAACGAAACTGCACACTTCAGAATGGTTACCACAAAACAGGAACTGTACACTTCACAATGATTACACACAAATGGAACTGTACACTTCACAATTGTTACCACACAATGGGAAATGTACAATTCACAATTTTTACCACATCATGGGAACTGTACACTTGACAATGGTTACCACACAATGGGAATGGTACACTTCACAATGGTTACCACACAGTTGGAACTCTACACTTCACAGCGGTTACCACACAATGGGAACTGTACACTTCACAGCGGTTACCACACAATGGTAACTGTACACGTCACAATAGTTACCACACAATAAAAACTGTACGCTTCACAATGCTTACACACAATGGAAACTGTACACTTCACCATCGTTACCACACAATCGGAACTGTAAACCTTACAATGGTTTCCAAACAATAATAACTGTACACTTCACAATGGTTACCACGCAATGGGAACTGTACACTTTACAATGGTTTCCACAAAATGGTAAATGTACACTTCACAATGCTTACCACACAATGGGAAATGTACACATCACAATGGTTACTTGACGATGGTAACTGTACACTTGACAATGGTTACTAAAAATGGAAACTCTAAAATTGACAATGGTTACCACACAATGGTAACTGTACCCTTCACAATGGTTACCACACAATAATAACTGTACACTTCACAATGGTTACCACACAATGGTAACTGCACTCTTCACAGTGGTTACCACACAATGGTAACTGTACACTCTACAATGGTAACCATACAACGGAAACTGTACACTTCGGAGTCTTTACCACACAATGGTAACTCTACACTTCACAATGGTTACCACACAATAAAAACTGAACACTTCACAATGGTTACACATAATGGGAACTGTACACTTTCCAATGGTTACCACACAATGGGAACTGTACCCTTCACAATGGTTCCCATACAATGATAACTGTACACTTCATCATGGTTACCACACAATGGGAACTGTACACCTCACAATGGTTCCAACTCAATGGTAACTGTACACTTTTCAACGGTTACTACCACACAATGGGAATTGTACACTTCACAATGGTTACCACACAATGGTAACTGTACACTTCAAAATGGTCACCACACAATGGGAACTTTACACTTCTCATTGGTTACCACACAATGGGAACTGTACACTTCATAATGGTTATGACACAATTGTACGTGTACACTATGCAGTGGTTACCACACAATGAGAACTTTACACGTCACAATGGTTACCACACAATAGTAACTGTGCATTTCAAAATGGTCACCACACAATGGGAACTGTCCACTTCGCAATGGTTATCGCACAATGGGAACTGCACACTTCACAGGTGTTACAACACAATGGAAACTTTACACTTCTCAATGGTTAGCACACAATGGTAACTGTACCCTTCATAATGTTACCACACAATGGGAACTGTACACTTCACAACGTTGACCACACAATGGTAACTGTACACTTCACTATGATTACCACACAATCGCAACTTTACCCTTCGCAATGGTCACCACAGAATGAGAACTGTGCACTTCGCAATGGTTCCCACACAATGGGAACTGTACGCTTCACAATGGTTACCACACTATGGTAACTGCACACTTTGCAGCGGTTACCACACAATGGGAACTGTACACTTCTAAACTGTTACCTCACAATGGGAACTGTACACTTCACAATGGTTACCACAGAATGGGAACTGTACACTTCGCAATGGATACCACACAATGGGAACTGTACACTTCGCAATGCTTCCCACACAATGGTAACTGTACACTTCACAGTGGTTATCACACAATGGTAACTGTACACTTCACAATGGTTACACAAAATGTAAACTCTACACTTCACAATGGTTACCACACAATGGAAACTGTACACTTCGCAATGGATACCACACAATAAGAACTCTACACTTCGCAGCATTTACCACACAATGGAAACCGTACACTTTACAGTTGTTACCACACAATCAGAACCGTAAACTTTACAATGGTTACACACGATGCTGATTGTACACTTAAAAATGGTTACCACACAATGGTAACTGTACACTTCACAGTGGTTACCTCTCAATGGAAACTCTACACCTCACAATGGTTACCACACAATGGGAACTGTACACTTCACAGTGGTTACCACACAATGGTAACTCTACACTTCACAATGGTTACCACACAATGAAAACTGTGCACGTCACAATGGTTACACACAATGAGAGCTCTACACTTCACAATTGTTCCCACATAATGGGAACTGTGCACACCACAGCAGTTACCACACAGTCGTAAGTGTACACTTCACAATGCTTACACACAATAAGAGCTCTACACTTCACAATAGTTCCCACATAATCGGAACTGTACACTTCACTATGGTTACCACACGGTGGGAACTGTACACTTTACAGCAGTTACCATACCATAGAAACTGGGCATTTCACAATGGTTACCACACAGTAATAACTGTACACTTCACAATGGTTATCAGACAATGGAAACTGTACCCTTCACAATAGTTACCACACAATGAAAACTGTACACTTCACAATGGTTACACACTATGAGAACTGTAGGCTTCACAATGGTTACCACACAATGGGAACTTTACACTTCACAATGCTTATGACACAATGGAAACTTTACACTTCACAATGGTTCCCACACAATGGTAAATGTACAGTTTACAATGGTTACGGACAATGGCAAAAGTGCACTTCACGATGGTTACCACACAATTGGAACTTTACACTTCACAATGGTTACAAACAAAGGAAACTGTACACTTCACAATGGTTAAAACACAATGATAACTGTACACTTCACAACGGTTACCACACAATGGAAACTGTACACTTTGCAGTGGTTAGCTCACAATGGAAACTCTACACTTCACAATGGTTACCACACAATGGGATCTGTACACTTTGCAGCGGTCACCACACAATGGTAACTTTACTTTTCACAATGGTTACACACTATGGGAACTGTACACTTTACAATGGGTACCACACAATGGTGACTGTACACATCACAATGGTTACACACAAGGGGAGCTCTACACTTCAGAATGGTTACAACACAATGAAATCTGGACACTTCACTATGGTTAAACACAATGGGAACTGTACACTTCACAATGGTTACACACAATGGTAAATCTACATTTCTCAGCGGTCACCCCAAAAACGAAACTGCACACTTCACCGTGGTTACCACAAAACAGGAACTGTACACTTCACAATGATTACACACAAATGGAACTGTACACTTCACAATTGTTACCACACAATGGGAAATGTACAATTCACAATTTTTACCACATCATGGGAACTGTACACTTGACAATGGTTACCACACAATGGGAATGGTACACTTCACAATGGTTACCACACCGTTGGAACTCTACACTTCACAGCGGTTACCACACAATGGGAACTGTACACTTCACAGCGGTTACCACACAATGGGAACTGTACACGTCACAATAGTTACCACACAATAAAAACTGTACGCTTCACAATGCTTACACACAATGGAAACTGTACACTTCACCATCGTTACCACACAATCGGAACTGTAAACCTTACAATGGTTTCCAAACAATAATAACTGTACACTTCACAAAGGTTACCACACAATGGGAACTGTACACTTTACAATGGTTTCCACAAAATGGTAAATGTACACTTCACAATGCTTACCACACAATGGGAACTGCACACATCACAATGGTTACTTGACGATGGTAACTGTGCACTTGACAATGGTTACTAAAAATGGAAACTCTAAAATTGACAATGGTTACCACACAATGGTAACTGTACCCTTCACAATGGTTACCACACAATAATAACTGTACACTTCACAATGGTTACCACACAATGGTAACTGCACTCTTCACAGTGGTTACCACACAATGGTAACTGTACACTTTACAATGGTAACCATACAACGGAAACTGTACACTTCGGAGTCTTTACCACACAATGGTAACTCTACACTTCACAATGGTTACCACACAATAAAAACTGAACACTTCACAATGGTTACACATAATGGGAACTGTACACTTTCCAATGGTTACCACACAATGGGAACTGTACCCTTCACAATGGTTCCCATACAATGATAACTGTCCACTTCATCATGGTTACCACACAATGGGAACTGTACACCTCACAATGGTTCCAACTCAATGGTAACTGTACACTTTACAACGGTTACTACCACACAATGGGAATTGTACACTTCACAATGGTTACCACACAATGGTAACTGTACACTTCAAAATGGTCACCACACAATGGGAACTTTACACTTCTCATTGGTTACCACACAATGGGAACTGTACACTTCATAATGGTTATGACACAATTGTACGTGTACACTATGCAGTGGTTACCACACAATGAGAACTTTACACGTCACAATGGTTACCACACAATAGTAACTGTGCATTTCAAAATGGTCACCACACAATGGGAACTGTCCACTTCGCAATGGTTATCGCACAATGGGAACTGCACACTTCACAGGTGTTACAACACAATGGAAACTTTACACTTCTCAATGGTTAGCACACAATGGTAACTGTACCCTTCATAATGTTACCACACAATGGGAACTGTACACTTCACAACGTTGACCACACAATGGTAACTGTACACTTCACTATGATTACCACACAATCGCAACTTTACCCTTCGCAATGGTCACCACAGAATGAGAACTGTGCACTTCGCAATGGTTCCCACACAATGGGAACTGTACGCTTCACAATGGTTACCACACTATGGTAACTGCACACTTTGCAGCGGTTACCACACAATGGGAACTGTACACTTCTAAACTGTTACCTCACAATGGGAACTGTACACTTCGCAATGCTTCCCACACAATGGTAACTGTACACTTCACAGTGGTTACAACACAATGGTAACTGTACACTTCACAATGGTTACACACAATGTAAACTCTACACTTCACAATGGTTACCACACAATGGAAACTGTACACTTCGCAATGGATACCACACAATAAGAACTCTACACTTCGCAGCATTTACCACACAATGGAAACCGTACACTTTACAGTTGTTACCACACAATGAGAACCGTAAACTTTACAATGGTTACACACGATGCTGATTGTACACTTAAAAATGGTTACCACACAATGGTAACTGTACACTTCACAGTGGTTACCTCTCAATGGAAACTCTACACCTCACAATGGTTACCACACAATGGGAACTGTACACTTCACAGTGGTTACCACACAATGGTAACTCTACACTTCACAATGGTTACCACACAATGGGAACTGTGCACGTCACAATGGTTACACACAATGAGAGCTCTACACTTCACAATTGTTCCCACATAATGGGAACTGTGCACACCACAGCAGTTACCACACAGTCGTAACTGTACACTTCACAATGGTTACACACAATAAGAGCTCTACACTTCACAATAGTTCCCACATAATCGGAACTGTACACTTCACTATGGTTACCACACAGTGGGAACTGTACACTTTACAGCAGTTACCACACCATAGAAACTGGGCATTTCACAATGGTTACCACACAGTAATAACTGTACACTTCACAATGGTTATCAGACAATGGAAACTGTACCCTTCACAATAGTTACCACACAATGAAAACTGTACACTTCACAATGGTTACACACTATGAGAACTGTAGGCTTCACAATGGTTACCACACAATGGGAACTTTACACTTCACAATGCTTATGACACAATGGAAACTTTACACTTCACAATGGTTCCCACACAATGGTAAATGTACAGTTTACAATGGTTACGGACAATGGCAAAAGTGCACTTCACGATGGTTACCACACAATTGGAACTTTACACTTCACAATGGTTACAAACAAAGGAAACTGTACACTTCACAATGGTTAAAACACAATGATAACTGTACACTTCACAACGGTTACCACACAATGGAAACTGTACACTTTGCAGTGGTTAGCTCACAATGGAAACTCTACACTTCACAATGGTTACCACACAAAGGGATCTGTACACTTTGCAGCGGTCACCACACAATGGTAACTTTACTTTTCACAATGGTTACACACTATGGGAACTGTACACTTTACAATGGGTACCACACAATTGTGACTGTACACATCACAATGGTTACACACAAGGGGAGCTCTACACTTCAGAATGGTTACAACACAATGAAATCTGGACACTTCACTATGGTTAAACACAATGGGAACTGTACACTTCACAATGGTTACACACAATGGTAAATCTACATTTCTCCGCGGTCACCCCGAAAACGAAACTGCACACTTCAGAATGGTTACCACAAAACAGGAACTGTACACTTCACAATGATTACACACAAATGGAACTGTACACTTCACAATTGTTACCACACAATGGGAAATGTACAATTCACAATTTTTACCACATCATGGGAACTGTACACTTGACAATGGTTACCACACAATGGGAATGGTACACTTCACAATGGTTACCACACAGTTGGAACTCTACACTTCACAGCGGTTACCACACAATGGGAACTGTACACTTCACAGCGGTTACCACACAATGGTAACTGTACACGTCACAATAGTTACCACACAATAAAAACTGTACGCTTCACAATGCTTACACACAATGGAAACTGTACACTTCACCATCGTTACCACACAATCGGAACTGTAAACCTTACAATGGTTTCCAAACAATAATAACTGTACACTTCACAATGGTTACCACGCAATGGGAACTGTACACTTTACAATGGTTTCCACAAAATGGTAAATGTACACTTCACAATGCTTACCACACAATGGGAACTGTACACATCACAATGGTTACTTGACGATGGTAACTGTACACTTGACAATGGTTACTAAAAATGGAAACTCTAAAATTGACAATGGTTACCACACAATGGTAACTGTACCCTTCACAATGGTTACCACACAATAATAACTGTACACTTCACAATGGTTACCACACAATGGTAACTGCACTCTTCACAGTGGTTACCACACAATGGTAACTGTACACTCTACAATGGTAACCATACAACGGAAACTGTACACTTCGGAGTCTTTACCACACAATGGTAACTCTACACTTCACAATGGTTACCACACAATAAAAACTGAACACTTCACAATGGTTACACATAATGGGAACTGTACACTTTCCAATGGTTACCACACAATGGGAACTGTACCCTTCACAATGGTTCCCATACAATGATAACTGTCCACTTCATCATGGTTACCACACAATGGGAACTGTACACCTCACAATGGTTCCAACTCAATGGTAACTGTACACTTTACAACGGTTACTACCACACAATGGGAATTGTACACTTCACAATGGTTACCACACAATGGTAACTGTACACTTCAAAATGGTCACCACACAATGGGAACTTTACACTTCTCATTGGTTACCACACAATGGGAACTGTACACTTCATAATGGTTATGACACAATTGTACGTGTACACTATGCAGTGGTTACCACACAATGAGAACTTTACACGTCACAATGGTTACCACACAATAGTAACTGTGCATTTCAAAATGGTCACCACACAATGGGAACTGTCCACTTCGCAATGGTTATCGCACAATGGGAACTGCACACTTCACAGGTGTTACAACACAATGGAAACTTTACACTTCTCAATGGTTAGCACACAATGGTAACTGTACCCTTCATAATGTTACCACACAATGGGAACTGTACACTTCACAACGTTGACCACACAATGGTAACTGTACACTTCACTATGATTACCACACAATCGCAACTTTACCCTTCGCAATGGTCACCACAGAATGAGAACTGTGCACTTCGCAATGGTTCCCACACAATGGGAACTGTACGCTTCACAATGGTTACCACACTATGGTAACTGCACACTTTGCAGCGGTTACCACACAATGGGAACTGTACACTTCTAAACTGTTACCTCACAATGGGAACTGTACACTTCACAATGGTTACCACAGAATGGGAACTGTACACTTCGCAATGGATACCACACAATAGGAACTGTACACTTCGCAATGCTTCCCACACAATGGTAACTGTACACTTCACAGTGGTTACAACACAATGGTAACTGTACACTTCACAATGGTTACACACAATGTAAACTCTACACTTCACAATGGTTACACACAATGGTAAATCTACATTTCTCAGCGGTCACCCCAAAAACGAAACTGCACACTTCACCGTGGTTACCACAAAACAGGAACTGTACACTTCACAATGATTACACACAAATGGAACTGTACACTTCACAATTGTTACCACACAATGGGAAATGTACAATTCACAATTTTTACCACATCATGGGAACTGTACACTTGACAATGGTTACCACACAATGGGAATGGTACACTTCACAATGGTTACCACACCGTTGGAACTCTACACTTCACAGCGGTTACCACACAATGGGAACTGTACACTTCACAGCGGTTACCACACAATGGGAACTGTACACGTCACAATAGTTACCACACAATAAAAATTGTACGCTTCACAATGCTTACACACAATGGAAACTGTACACTTCACCATCGTTACCACACAATCGGAACTGTAAACCTTACAATGGTTTCCAAACAATAATAACTGTACACTTCACAAAGGTTACCACACAATGGGAACTGTACACTTTACAATGGTTTCCACAAAATGGTAAATGTACACTTCACAATGCTTACCACACAATGGGAACTGCACACATCACAATGGTTACTTGACGATGGTAACTGTACACTTGACAATGGTTACTAAAAATGGAAACTCTAAAATTGACAATGGTTACCACACAATGGTAACTGTACCCTTCACAATGGTTACCACACAATAATAACTGTACACTTCACAATGGTTACCACACAATGGTAACTGCACTCTTCACAGTGGTTACCACACAATGGTAACTGTACACTCTACAATGGTAACCATACAACGGAAACTGTACACTTCGGAGTCTTTACCACACAATGGTAACTCTACACTTCACAATGGTTACCACACAATAAAAACTGAACACTTCACAATGGTTACACATAATGGGAACTGTACACTTTCCAATGGTTACCACACAATGGGAACTGTACCCTTCACAATGGTTCCCATACAATGATAACTGTACACTTCATCATGGTTACCACACAATGGGAACTGTACACCTCACAATGGTTCCAACTCAATGGTAACTGTACACTTTACAACGGTTACTACCACACAATGGGAATTGTACACTTCACAATGGTTACCACACAATGGTAACTGTACACTTCAAAATGGTCACCACACAATGGGAACTTTACACTTCTCATTGGTTACCACACAATGGGAACTGTACACTTCATAATGGTTATGACACAATTGTACGTGTACACTATGCAGTGGTTACCACACAATGAGAACTTTACACGTCACAATGGTTACCACACAATAGTAACTGTGCATTTCAAAATGGTCACCACACAATGGGAACTGTCCACTTCGCAATGGTTATCGCACAATGGGAACTGCACACTTCACAGGTGTTACAACACAATGGAAACTTTACACTTCTCAATGGTTAGCACACAATGGTAACTGTACCCTTCATAATGTTACCACACAATGGGAACTGTACACTTCACAACGTTGACCACACAATGGTAACTGTACACTTCACTATGATTACCACACAATCGCAACTTTACCCTTCGCAATGGTCACCACAGAATGAGAACTGTGCACTTCGCAATGGTTCCCACACAATGGGAACTGTACGCTTCACAATGGTTACCACACTATGGTAACTGCACACTTTGCAGCGGTTACCACACAATGGGAACTGTACACTTCTAAACTGTTACCTCACAATGGGAACTGTACACTTCACAATGGTTACCACAGAATGGGAACTGTACACTTCGCAATGGATACCACACAATAGGAACTGTACACTTCGCAATGCTTCCCACACAATGGTAACTGTACACTTCACAGTGGTTACAACACAATGGTAACTGTACACTTCACAATGGTTACACACAATGTAAACTCTACACTTCACAATGGTTACCACACAATGGAAACTGTACACTTCGCAATGGATACCACACAATAAGAACTCTACACTTCGCAGCATTTACCACACAATGGAAACCGTACACTTTACAGTTGTTACCACACAATGAGAACCGTAAACTTTACAATGGTTACACACGATGCTGATTGTACACTTAAAAATGGTTACCACACAATGGTAACTGTACACTTCACAGTGGTTACCTCTCAATGGAAACTCTACACCTCACAATGGTTACCACACAATGGGAACTGTACACTTCACAGTGGTTACCACACAATGGTAACTCTACACTTCACAATGGTTACCACACAATGGGAACTGTGCACGTCACAATGGTTACACACAATGAGAGCTCTACACTTCACAATTGTTCCCACATAATGGGAACTGTGCACACCACAGCAGTTACCACACAGTCGTAAGTGTACACTTCACAATGCTTACACACAATAAGAGCTCTACACTTCACAATAGTTCCCACATAATCGGAACTGTACACTTCACTATGGTTACCACACGGTGGGAACTGTACACTTTACAGCAGTTACCACACCATAGAAACTGGGCATTTCACAATGGTTACCACACAGTAATAACTGTACACTTCACAATGGTTATCAGACAATGGAAACTGTACCCTTCACAATAGTTACCACACAATGAAAACTGTACACTTCACAATGGTTACACACTATGAGAACTGTAGGCTTCACAATGGTTACCACACAATGGGAACTTTACACTTCACAATGCTTATGACACAATGGAAACTTTACACTTCACAATGGTTCCCACACAATGGTAAATGTACAGTTTACAATGGTTACGGACAATGGCAAAAGTGCACTTCACGATGGTTACCACACAATTGGAACTTTACACTTCACAATGGTTACAAACAAAGGAAACTCTACACTTCACAATGGTTAAAACACAATGATAACTGTACACTTCACAACGGTTACCACACAATGGAAACTGTACACTTTGCAGTGGTTAGCTCACAATGGAAACTCTACACTTCACAATGGTTACCACACAATGGGATCTGTACACTTTGCAGCGGTCACCACACAATGGTAACTTTACTTTTCACAATGGTTACACACTATGGGAACTGTACACTTTACAATGGGTACCACACAATGGTGACTGTACACATCACAATGGTTACACACAAGGGGAGCTCTACACTTCAGAATGGTTACAACACAATGAAATCTGGACACTTCACTATGGTTAAACACAATGGGAACTGTATACTTCACAATGGTTACACACAATGGTAAATCTACATTTCTCAGCGGTCACCCCAAAAACGAAACTGCACACTTCACCGTGGTTACCACAAAACAGGAACTGTACACTTCACAATGATTACACACAAATGGAACTGTACACTTCACAATTGTTACCACACAATGGGAAATGTACAATTCACAATTTTTACCACATCATGGGAACTGTACACTTGACAATGGTTACCACACAATGGGAATGGTACACTTCACAATGGTTACCACACCGTTGGAACTCTACACTTCACAGCGGTTACCACACAATGGGAACTGTACACTTCACAGCGGTTACCACACAATGGGAACTGTACACGTCACAATAGTTACCACACAATAAAAATTGTACGCTTCACAATGCTTACACACAATGGAAACTGTACACTTCACCATCGTTACCACACAACAGGAACTGTAAACCTTACAATGGTTTCCAAACAATAATAACTGTACACTTCACAATGGTTACCACGCAATGGGAACTGTACACTTTACAATGGTTTCCACAAAATGGTAAATGTACACTTCACAATGCTTACCACACAATGGGAACTGCACACATCACAATGGTTACTTGACGATGGTAACTGTACACTTGACAATGGTTACTAAAAATGGAAACTCTAAAATTGACAATGGTTACCACACAATGGTAACTGTACCCTTCACAATGGTTACCACACAATAATAACTGTACACTTCACAATGGTTACCACACAATGGTAACTGCACTCTTCACAGTGGTTACCACACAATGGTAACTGTACACTCTACAATGGTAACCATACAACAAAAACTGTACACTTCGGAGTCTTTACCACACAATGGTAACTCTACACTTCACAATGGTTACCACACAATAAAAACTGAACACTTCACAATGGTTACACATAATGGGAACTGTACACTTTCCAATGGTTACCACACAATGGGAACTGTACCCTTCACAATGGTTCCCATACAATGATAACTGTACACTTCATCATGGTTACCACACAATGGGAACTGTACACCTCACAATGGTTCCAACTCAATGGTAACTGTACACTTTACAACGGTTACTACCACACAATGGGAATTGTACACTTCACAATGGTTACCACACAATGGTAACTGTACACTTCAAAATGGTCACCACACAATGGGAACTTTACACTTCTCATTGGTTACCACACAATGGGAACTGTACACTTCATAATGGTTATGACACAATTGTACGTGTACACTATGCAGTGGTTACCACACAATGAGAACTTTACACGTCACAATGGTTACCACACAATAGTAACTGTGCATTTCAAAATGGTCACCACACAATGGGAACTGTCCACTTCGCAATGGTTATCGCACAATGGGAACTGCACACTTCACAGGTGTTACAACACAATGGAAACTTTACACTTCTCAATGGTTAGCACACAATGGTAACTGTACCCTTCATAATGTTACCACACAATGGGAACTGTACACTTCACAACGTTGACCACACAATGGTAACTGTACACTTCACTATGATTACCACACAATCGCAACTTTACCCTTCGCAATGGTCACCACAGAATGAGAACTGTGCACTTCGCAATGGTTCCCACACAATGGGAACTGTACGCTTCACAATGGTTACCACACTATGGTAACTGCACACTTTGCAGCGGTTACCACACAATGGGAACTGTACACTTCTAAACTGTTACCTCACAATGGGAACTGTACACTTCACAATGGTTACCACAGAATGGGAACTGTACACTTCGCAATGGATACCACACAATGGGAACTGTACACTTCGCAATGCTTCCCACACAATGGTAACTGTACACTTCACAGTGGTTACAACACAATGGTAACTGTACACTTCACAATGGTTACACACAATGTAAACTCTACACTTCACAATGGTTACCACACAATGGAAACTGTACACTTCGCAATGGATACCACACAATAAGAACTCTACACTTCGCAGCATTTACCACACAATGGAAACCGTACACTTTACAGTTGTTACCACACAATGAGAACCGTAAACTTTACAATGGTTACACACGATGCTGATTGTACACTTAAAAATGGTTACCACACAATGGTAACTGTACACTTCACAGTGGTTACCTCTCAATGGAAACTCTACACCTCACAATGGTTACCACACAATGGGAACTGTACACTTCACAGTGGTTACCACACAATGGTAACTCTACACTTCACAATGGTTACCACACAATGGGAACTGTGCACGTCACAATGGTTACACACAATGAGAGCTCTACACTTCACAATTGTTCCCACATAATGGGAACTGTGCACACCACAGCAGTTACCACACAGTCGTAACTGTGCACTTCACAATGGTTACACACAATAAGAGCTCTACACTTCACAATAGTTCCCACATAATCGGAACTGTACACTTCACTATGGTTACCACACGGTGGGAACTGTACACTTTACAGCAGTTACCACACCATAGAAACTGGGCATTTCACAATGGTTACCACACAGTAATAACTGTACACTTCACAATGGTTATCAGACAATGGAAACTGTACCCTTCACAATAGTTACCACACAATGAAAACTGTACACTTCACAATGGTTACACACTATGAGAACTGTAGGCTTCACAATGGTTACCACACAATGGGAACTTTACACTTCACAATGCTTATGACACAATGGAAACTTTACACTTCACAATGGTTCCCACACAATGGTAAATGTACAGTTTACAATGGTTACGGACAATGGGAAAAGTGCACTTCACGATGGTTACCACACAATTGGAACTTTACACTTCACAATGGTTACAAACAAAGGAAACTGTACACTTCACAATGGTTAAAACACAATGATAAATGTACACTTCACAACGGTTACCACACAATGGAAACTGTACACTTTGCAGTGGTTAGCTCACAATGGAAACTCTACACTTCACAATAGTTACCACACAAAGGGATCTGTACACTTTGCAGCGGTCACCACACAATGGTAACTTTACTTTTCACAATGGTTACACACTATGGGAACTGTACACTTTACAATGGGTACCACACAATGGTGACTGTACACATCACAATGGTTACACACGAGGGGAGCTCGACACTTCAGAATGGTTACAACACAATGAAATCTGTACACTTCACTATGGTTAAACACAATGGGAACTGTACACTTCACAATGGTTACACACAATGGTAAATCTACATTTCTCCGCGGTCACCCCGAAAACGAAACTGCACACTTCAGAATGGTTACCACAAAACCGGAACTGTACACTTCACAATGATTACACACAAATGGAACTGTACACTTCACAATTGTTACCACACAATGGGAAATGTACAATTCACAATTTCTACCACATCATGGGAACTGTACACTTGACAATGGTTACCACACAATGGGAATGGTACACTTCACAATGGTTACCACACAGTTGGAACTCTACACTTCACAGCGGTTACCACACAATGGGAACTGTACACTTCACAGCGGTTCCCACACAATGGTAACTGTACACGTCACAATAGTTACCACACAATAAAAACTGTACGCTTCACAATGCTTACACACAATGGAAACTGTACACTTCACCATCGTTACCACACAATCGGAACTGTAAACCTTACAATGGTTTCCAAACAATAATAACTGTACACTTCACAATGGTTACCACGCAATGGGAACTGTACACTTTAAAATGGTTTCCACAAAATGGTAAATGTACACTTCACAATGCTTACCACACAATGGGAACTGCACACATCACAATGGTTACTTGACGATGGTAACTGTACACTTGACAATGGTTACTAAAAATGGAAACTCTAAAATTGACAATGGTTACCACACAATGGTAACTGTACCCTTCACAATGGTTACCACACAATAATAACTGTACACTTCACAATGGTTACCACACAATGGTAACTGCACTCTTCACAGTGGTTACCACACAATGGTAACTGTACACTCTACAATGGTAACCATACAACGGAAACTGTACACTTCGGAGTCTTTACCACACAATGGTAACTCTACACTTCACAATGGTTACCACACAATAAAAACTGAACACTTCACAATGGTTACACATAATGGGAACTGTACACTTTCCAATGGTTACCACACAATGGGAACTGTACCCTTCACAATGGTTCCCATACAATGATAACTGTACACTTCATCATGGTTACCACACAATGGGAACTGTACACCTCACAATGGTTCCAACTCAATGGTAACTGTACACTTTACAACGGTTACTACCACACAATGGGAATTGTACACTTCACAATGGTTACCACACAATGGTAACTGTACACTTCAAAATGGTCACCACACAATGGGAACTTTACACTTCTCATTGGTTACCACACAATGGGAACTGTACACTTCATAATGGTTATGACACAATTGTACGTGTACACTATGCAGTGGTTACCACACAATGAGAACTTTACACGTCACAATGGTTACCACACAATAGTAACTGTGCATTTCAAAATGGTCACCACACAATGGGAACTGTCCACTTCGCAATGGTTATCGCACAATGGGAACTGCACACTTCACAGGTGTTACAACACAATGGAAACTTTACACTTCTCAATGGTTAGCACACAATGGTAACTGTACCCTTCATAATGTTACCACACAATGGGAACTGTACACTTCACAACGTTGACCACACAATGGTAACTGTACACTTCACTATGATTACCACACAATCGCAACTTTACCCTTCGCAATGGTCACCACAGAATGAGAACTGTGCACTTCGCAATGGTTCCCACACAATGGGAACTGTACGCTTCACAATGGTTACCACACTATGGTAACTGCACACTTTGCAGCGGTTACCACACAATGGGAACTGTACACTTCTAAACTGTTACCTCACAATGGGAACTGTACACTTCACAATGGTTACCACAGAATGGGAACTGTACACTTCGCAATGGATACCACACAATGGGAACTGTACACTTCGCAATGCTTCCCACACAATGGTAACTGTACACTTCACAGTGGTTACAACACAATGGTAACTGTACACTTCACAATGGTTACACACAATGTAAACTCTACACTTCACAATGGTTACCACACAATGGAAACTGTACACTTCGCAATGGATACCACACAATAAGAACTCTACACTTCGCAGCATTTACCACACAATGGAAACCGTACACTTTACAGTTGTTACCACACAATGAGAACCGTAAACTTTACAATGGTTACACACGATGCTGATTGTACACTTAAAAATGGTTACCACACAATGGTAACTGTACACTTCACAGTGGTTACCTCTCAATGGAAACTCTACACCTCACAATGGTTACCACACAATGGGAACTGTACACTTCACAGTGGTTACCACACAATGGTAACTCTACACTTCACAATGGTTACCACACAATGGGAACTGTGCACGTCACAATGGTTACACACAATGAGAGCTCTACACTTCACAATTGTTCCCACATAATGGGAACTGTGCACACCACAGCAGTTACCACACAGTCGTAACTGTGCACTTCACAATGCTTACACACAATAAGAGCTCTACACTTCACAATAGTTCCCACATAATCGGAACTGTACACTTCACTATGGTTACCACACGGTGGGAACTGTACACTTTACAGCAGTTACCACACCATAGAAACTGGGCATTTCACAATGGTTACCACACAGTAATAACTGTACACTTCACAATGGTTATCAGACAATGGAAACTGTACCCTTCACAATAGTTACCACACAATGAAAACTGTACACTTCACAATGGTTACACACTATGAGAACTGTAGGCTTCACAATGGTTACCACACAATGGGAACTTTACACTTCACAATGCTTATGACACAATGGAAACTTTACACTTCACAATGGTTCCCACACAATGGTAAATGTACAGTTTACAATGGTTACGGACAATGGCAAAAGTGCACTTCACGATGGTTACCACACAATTGGAACTTTACACTTCACAATGGTTACAAACAAAGGAAACTGTACACTTCACAATGGTTAAAACACAATGATAAATGTACACTTCACAACGGTTACCACACAATGGAAACTGTACACTTTGCAGTGGTTAGCTCACAATGGAAACTCTACACTTCACAATGGTTACCACACAAAGGGATCTGTACACTTTGCAGCGGTCACCAAACAATGGTAACTTTACTTTTCACAATGGTTACACACTATGGGAACTGTACACTTTACAATGGGTACCACACAATGGTGACTGTACACATCACAATGGTTACACACGAGGGGAGCTCGACACTTCAGAATGGTTACAACACAATGAAATCTGTACACTTCACTATGGTTAAACACAATGGGAACTGTACACTTCACAATGGTTACACACAATGGTAAATCTACATTTCTCCGCGGTCACCCCGAAAACGAAACTGCACACTTCAGAATGGTTACCACAAAACAGGAACTGTACACTTCACAATGATTACACACAAATGGAACTGTACACTTCACAATTGTTACCACACAATGGGAAATGTACAATTCACAATTTCTACCACATCATGGGAACTGTACACTTGACAATGGTTACCACACAATGGGAATGGTACACTTCACAATGGTTACCACACAGTTGGAACTCTACACTTCACAGCGGTTACCACACAATGGGAACTGTACACTTCACAGCGGTTCCCACACAATGGTAACTGTACACGTCACAATAGTTACCACACAATAAAAACTGTACGCTTCACAATGCTTACACACAATGGAAACTGTACACTTCACCATCGTTACCACACAATCGGAACTGTAAACCTTACAATGGTTTCCAAACAATAATAACTGTACACTTCACAATGGTTACCACGCAATGGGAACTGTACACTTTAAAATGGTTTCCACAAAATGGTAAATGTACACTTCACAATGCTTACCACACAATGGGAACTGCACACATCACAATGGTTACTTGACGATGGTAACTGTACACTTGACAATGGTTACTAAAAATGGAAACTCTAAAATTGACAATGGTTACCACACAATGGTAACTGTACCCTTCACAATGGTTACCACACAATAATAACTGTACACTTCACAATGGTTACCACACAATGGTAACTGCACTCTTCACAGTGGTTACCACACAATGGTAACTGTACACTCTACAATGGTAACCATACAACGGAAACTGTACACTTCGGAGTCTTTACCACACAATGGTAACTCTACACTTCACAATGGTTACCACACAATAAAAACTGAACACTTCACAATGGTTACACATAATGGGAACTGTACACTTTCCAATGGTTACCACACAATGGGAACTGTACCCTTCACAATGGTTCCCATACAATGATAACTGTACACTTCATCATGGTTACCACACAATGGGAACTGTACACCTCACAATGGTTCCAACTCAATGGTAACTGTACACTTTACAACGGTTACTACCACACAATGGGAATTGTACACTTCACAATGGTTACCACACAATGGTAACTGTACACTTCAAAATGGTCACCACACAATGGGAACTTTACACTTCTCATTGGTTACCACACAATGGGAACTGTACACTTCATAATGGTTATGACACAATTGTACGTGTACACTATGCAGTGGTTACCACACAATGAGAACTTTACACGTCACAATGGTTACCACACAATAGTAACTGTGCATTTCAAAATGGTCACCACACAATGGGAACTGTCCACTTCGCAATGGTTATCGCACAATGGGAACTGCACACTTCACAGGTGTTACAACACAATGGAAACTTTACACTTCTCAATGGTTAGCACACAATGGTAACTGTACCCTTCATAATGTTACCACACAATGGGAACTGTACACTTCACAACGTTGACCACACAATGGTAACTGTACACTTCACTATGATTACCACACAATCGCAACTTTACCCTTCGCAATGGTCACCACAGAATGAGAACTGTGCACTTCGCAATGGTTCCCACACAATGGGAACTGTACGCTTCACAATGGTTACCACACTATGGTAACTGCACACTTTGCAGCGGTTACCACACAATGGGAACTGTACACTTCTAAACTGTTACCTCACAATGGGAACTGTACACTTCACAATGGTTACCACAGAATGGGAACTGTACACTTCGCAATGGATACCACACAATGGGAACTGTACACTTCGCAATGCTTCCCACACAATGGTAACTGTACACTTCACAGTGGTTACAACACAATGGTAACTGTACACTTCACAATGGTTACACACAATGTAAACTCTACACTTCACAATGGTTACCACACAATGGAAACTGTACACTTCGCAATGGATACCACACAATAAGAACTCTACACTTCGCAGCATTTACCACACAATGGAAACCGTACACTTTACAGTTGTTACCACACAATGAGAACCGTAAACTTTACAATGGTTACACACGATGCTGATTGTACACTTAAAAATGGTTACCACACAATGGTAACTGTACACTTCACAGTGGTTACCTCTCAATGGAAACTCTACACCTCACAATGGTTACCACACAATGGGAACTGTACACTTCACAGTGGTTACCACACAATGGTAACTCTACACTTCACAATGGTTACCACACAATGGGAACTGTGCACGTCACAATGGTTACACACAATGAGAGCTCTACACTTCACAATTGTTCCCACATAATGGGAACTGTGCACACCACAGCAGTTACCACACAGTCGTAAGTGTACACTTCACAATGCTTACACACAATAAGAGCTCTACACTTCACAATAGTTCCCACATAATCGGAACTGTACACTTCACTATGGTTACCACACGGTGGGAACTGTACACTTTACAGCAGTTACCACACCATAGAAACTGGGCATTTCACAATGGTTACCACACAGTAATAACTGTACACTTCACAATGGTTATCAGACAATGGAAACTGTACCCTTCACAATAGTTACCACACAATGAAAACTGTACACTTCACAATGGTTACACACTATGAGAACTGTAGGCTTCACAATGGTTACCACACAATGGGAACTTTACACTTCACAATGCTTATGACACAATGGAAACTTTACACTTCACAATGGTTCCCACACAATGGTAAATGTACAGTTTACAATGGTTACGGACAATGGCAAAAGTGCACTTCACGATGGTTACCACACAATTGGAACTTTACACTTCACAATGGTTACAAACAAAGGAAACTGTACACTTCACAATGGTTAAAACACAATGATAACTGTACACTTCACAACGGTTACCACACAATGGAAACTGTACACTTTGCAGTGGTTAGCTCACAATGGAAACTCTACACTTCACAATGGTTACCACACAATGGGATCTGTACACTTTGCAGCGGTCACCACACAATGGTAACTTTACTTTTCACAATGGTTACACACTATGGGAACTGTACACTTTACAATGGGTACCACACAATGGTGACTGTACACATCACAATGGTTACACACAAGGGGAGCTCTACACTTCAGAATGGTTACAACACAATGAAATCTGGACACTTCACTATGGTTAAACACAATGGGAACTGTACACTTCACAATGGTTACACACAATGGTAAATCTACATTTCTCAGCGGTCACCCCAAAAACGAAACTGCACACTTCACCGTGGTTACCACAAAACAGGAACTGTACACTTCACAATGATTACACACAAATGGAACTGTACACTTCACAATTGTTACCACACAATGGGAAATGTACAATTCACAATTTTTACCACATCATGGGAACTGTACACTTGACAATGGTTACCACACAATGGGAATGGTACACTTCACAATGGTTACCACACCGTTGGAACTCTACACTTCACAGCGGTTACCACACAATGGGAACTGTACACTTCACAGCGGTTACCACACAATGGGAACTGTACACGTCACAATAGTTACCACACAATAAAAATTGTACGCTTCACAATGCTTACACACAATGGAAACTGTACACTTCACCATCGTTACCACACAATCGGAACTGTAAACCTTACAATGGTTTCCAAACAATAATAACTGTACACTTCACAAAGGTTACCACGCAATGGGAACTGTACACTTTACAATGGTTTCCACAAAATGGTAAATGTACACTTCACAATGCTTACCACACAATGGGAACTGCACACATCACAATGGTTACTTGACGATGGTAACTGTACACTTGACAATGGTTACTAAAAATGGAAACTCTAAAATTGACAATGGTTACCACACAATGGTAACTGTACCCTTCACAATGGTTACCACACAATAATAACTGTACACTTCACAATGGTTACCACACAATGGTAACTGCACTCTTCACAGTGGTTACCACACAATGGTAACTGTACACTTTACAATGGTAACCATACAACGGAAACTGTACACTTCGGAGTCTTTACCACACAATGGTAACTCTACACTTCACAATGGTTACCACACAATAAAAACTGAACACTTCACAATGGTTACACATAATGGGAACTGTACACTTTCCAATGGTTACCACACAATGGGAACTGTACCCTTCACAATGGTTCCCATACAATGATAACTGTACACTTCATCATGGTTACCACACAATGGGAACTGTACACCTCACAATGGTTCCAACTCAATGGTAACTGTACACTTTACAACGGTTACTACCACACAATGGGAATTGTACACTTCACAATGGTTACCACACAATGGTAACTGTACACTTCAAAATGGTCACCACACAATGGGAACTTTACACTTCTCATTGGTTACCACACAATGGGAACTGTACACTTCATAATGGTTATGACACAATTGTACGTGTACACTATGCAGTGGTTACCACACAATGAGAACTTTACACGTCACAATGGTTACCACACAATAGTAACTGTGCATTTCAAAATGGTCACCACACAATGGGAACTGTCCACTTCGCAATGGTTATCGCACAATGGGAACTGCACACTTCACAGGTGTTACAACACAATGGAAACTTTACACTTCTCAATGGTTAGCACACAATGGTAACTGTACCCTTCATAATGTTACCACACAATGGGAACTGTACACTTCACAACGTTGACCACACAATGGTAACTGTACACTTCACTATGATTACCACACAATCGCAACTTTACCCTTCGCAATGGTCACCACAGAATGAGAACTGTGCACTTCGCAATGGTTCCCACACAATGGGAACTGTACGCTTCACAATGGTTACCACACTATGGTAACTGCACACTTTGCAGCGGTTACCACACAATGGGAACTGTACACTTCTAAACTGTTACCTCACAATGGGAACTGTACACTTCACAATGGTTACCACAGAATGGGAACTGTACACTTCGCAATGGATACCACACAATGGGAACTGTACACTTCGCAATGCTTCCCACACAATGGTAACTGTACACTTCACAGTGGTTACAACACAATGGTAACTGTACACTTCACAATGGTTACACACAATGTAAACTCTACACTTCACAATGGTTACCACACAATGGAAACTGTACACTTCGCAATGGATACCACACAATAAGAACTCTACACTTCGCAGCATTTACCACACAATGGAAACCGTACACTTTACAGTTGTTACCACACAATGAGAACCGTAAACTTTACAATGGTTACACACGATGCTGATTTTACACTTAAAAATGGTTACCACACAATGGTAACTGTACACTTCACAGTGGTTACCTCTCAATGGAAACTCTACACCTCACAATGGTTACCACACAATGGGAACTGTACACTTCACAGTGGTTACCACACAATGGTAACTCTACACTTCACAATGGTTACCACACAATGGGAACTGTGCACGTCACAATGGTTACACACAATGAGAGCTCTACACTTCACAATTGTTCCCACATAATGGGAACTGTGCACACCACAGCAGTTACCACACAGTCGTAACTGTACACTTCACAATGGTTACACACAATAAGAGCTCTACACTTCACAATAGTTCCCACATAATCGGAACTGTACACTTCACTATGGTTACCACACAGTGGGAACTGTACACTTTACAGCAGTTACCACACCATAGAAACTGGGCATTTCACAATGGTTACCACACAGTAATAACTGTACACTTCACAATGGTTATCAGACAATGGAAACTGTACCCTTCACAATAGTTACCACACAATGAAAACTGTACACTTCACAATGGTTACACACTATGAGAACTGTAGGCTTCACAATGGTTACCACACAATGGGAACTTTACACTTCACAATGCTTATGACACAATGGAAACTTTACACTTCACAACGGTTCCCACACAATGGTAAATGTACAGTTTACAATGGTTACGGACAATGGGAAAAGTGCACTTCACGATGGTTACCACACAATTGGAACTTTACACTTCACAATGGTTACAAACAAAGGAAACTGTACACTTCACAATGGTTAAAACACAATGATAACTGTACACTTCACAACGGTTACCACACAATGGAAACTGTACACTTTGCAGTGGTTAGCTCACAATGGAAACTCTACACTTCACAATGGTTACCACACAAAGGGATCTGTACACTTTGCAGCGGTCACCACACAATGGTAACTTTACTTTTCACAATGGTTACACACTATGGGAACTGTACACTTTACAATGGGTACCACACAATGGTGACTGTACACATCACAATGGTTACACACAAGGGGAGCTCTACACTTCAGAATGGTTACAACACAATGAAATCTGTACACTTCACTATGGTTAAACACAATGGGAACTGTACACTTCACAATGGTTACACACAATGGTAAATCTACATTTCTCCGCGGTCACCCCGAAAACGAAACTGCACACTTCAGAATGGTTACCACAAAACAGGAACTGTACACTTCACAATGATTACACACAAATGGAACTGTACACTTCACAATTGTTACCACACAATGGGAAATGTACAATTCACAATTTTTACCACATCATGGGAACTGTACACTTGACAATGGTTACCACACAATGGGAATGGTACACTTCACAATGGTTACCACACAGTTGGAACTCTACACTTCACAGCGGTTACCACACAATGGGAACTGTACACTTCACAGCGGTTACCACACAATGGTAACTGTACACGTCACAATAGTTACCACACAATAAAAACTGTACGCTTCACAATGCTTACACACAATGGAAACTGTACACTTCACCATCGTTACCACACAATCGGAACTGTAAACCTTACAATGGTTTCCAAACAATAATAACTGTACACTTCACAATGGTTACCACGCAATGGGAACTGTACACTTTACAATGGTTTCCACAAAATGGTAAATGTACACTTCACAATGCTTACCACACAATGGGAACTGTACACATCACAATGGTTACTTGACGATGGTAACTGTACACTTGACAATGGTTACTAAAAATGGAAACTCTAAAATTGACAATGGTTACCACACAATGGTAACTGTACCCTTCACAATGGTTACCACACAATAATAACTGTACACTTCACAATGGTTACCACACAATGGTAACTGCACTCTTCACAGTGGTTACCACACAATGGTAACTGTACACTCTACAATGGTAACCATACAACGGAAACTGTACACTTCGGAGTCTTTACCACACAATGGTAACTCTACACTTCACAATGGTTACCACACAATAAAAACTGAACACTTCACAATGGTTACACATAATGGGAACTTTACACTGTCCAATGGTTACCACACAATGGGAACTGTACCCTTCACAATGGTTCCCATACAATGATAACTGTACACTTCATCATCGTTACCACACAATGGGAACTGTACACTTCACAATGGTTCCAACTCAATGGTAACTGTACACTTTACAACGGTTACTACCACACAATGGGAATTGTACACTTCACAATGGTTACCACACAATGGTAACTGTACACTTCAAAATGGTCACCACACAATGGGAACTTTACACTTCTCATTGGTTACCACACAATGGGAACTCTACACTTCATAATGGTTATGACACAATTGTACGTGTACACTATGCAGTGGTTACCACACAATGAGAACTTTACACGTCACAATGGTTACCACACAATAGTAACTGTGCATTTCAAAATGGTCACCACACAATGGGAACTGTCCACTTCGCAATGGTTATCGCACAATGGGAACTGCACACTTCACAGGTGTTACAACACAATGGAAACTTTACACTTCTCAATGGTTAGCACACAATGGTAACTGTACCCTTCATAATGTTACCACACAATGGGAACTGTACACTTCACAACGTTGACCACACAATGGTAACTGTACACTTCACTATGATTACCACACAATCGCAACTTTACCCTTCGCAATGGTCACCACAGAATGAGAACTGTGCACTTCGCAATGGTTCCCACACAATGGGAACTGTACGCTTCACAATGGTTACGACACTATGGTAACTGCACACTTTGCAGCGGTTACCACACAATGGGAACTGTACACTTCTAAACTGTTACCTCACAATGGGAACTGTACACTTCACAATGGTTACCACAGAATGGGAACTGTACACTTCGCAATGGATACCACACAATGGGAACTGTACACTTCGCAATGCTTCCCACACAATGGTAACTGTACACTTCACAGTGGTTACAACACAATGGTAACTGTACACTTCACAATGGTTACACACAATGTAAACTCTACACTTCACAATGGTTACCACACAATGGAAACTGTACACTTCGCAATGGATACCACACAATAAGAACTCTACACTTCGCAGCATTTACCACACAATGGAAACCGTACACTTTACAGTTGTTACCACACAATGAGAACCGTAAACTTTACAATGGTTACACACGATGCTGATTGTACACTTAAAAATGGTTACCACACAATGGTAACTGTACACTTCACAGTGGTTACCTCTCAATGGAAACTCTACACCTCACAATGGTTACCACACAATGGGAACTGTACACTTCACAGTGGTTACCACACAATGGTAACTCTACACTTCACAATGGTTACCACACAATGGGAACTGTGCACGTCACAATGGTTACACACAATGAGAGCTCTACACTTCACAATTGTTCCCACATAATGGGAACTGTGCACACCACAGCAGTTACCACACAGTCGTAAGTGTACACTTCACAATGCTTACACACAATAAGAGCTCTACACTTCACAATAGTTCCCACATAATCGGAACTGTACACTTCACTATGGTTACCACACGGTGGGAACTGTACACTTTACAGCAGTTACCACACCATAGAAACTGGGCATTTCACAATGGTTACCACACAGTAATAACTGTACACTTCACAATGGTTATCAGACAATGGAAACTGTACCCTTCACAATAGTTACCACACAATGAAAACTGTACACTTCACAATGGTTACACACTATGAGAACTGTAGGCTTCACAATGGTTACCACACAATGGGAACTTTACACTTCACAATGCTTATGACACAATGGAAACTTTACACTTCACAACGGTTCCCACACAATGGTAAATGTACAGTTTACAATGGTTACGGACAATGGGAAAAGTGCACTTCACGATGGTTACCACACAATTGGAACTTTACACTTCACAATGGTTACAAACAAAGGAAACTGTACACTTCACAATGGTTAAAACACAATGATAACTGTACACTTCACAACGGTTACCACACAATGGAAACTGTACACTTTGCAGTGGTTAGCTCACAATGGAAACTCTACACTTCACAATGGTTACCACACAAAGGGATCTGTACACTTTGCAGCGGTCACCACACAATGGTAACTTTACTTTTCACAATGGTTACACACTATGGGAACTGTACACTTTACAATGGGTACCACACAATGGTGACTGTACACATCACAATGGTTACACACAAGGGGAGCTCTACACTTCAGAATGGTTACAACACAATGAAATCTGGACACTTCACTATGGTTAAACACAATGGGAACTGTACACTTCACAATGGTTACACACAATGGTAAATCTACATTTCTCAGCGGTCACCCCAAAAACGAAACTGCACACTTCACCGTGGTTACCACAAAACAGGAACTGTACACTTCACAATGATTACACACAAATGGAACTGTACACTTCACAATTGTTACCACACAATGGGAAATGTACAATTCACAATTTTTACCACATCATGGGAACTGTACACTTGACAATGGTTACCACACAATGGGAATGGTACACTTCACAATGGTTACCACACCGTTGGAACTCTACACTTCACAGCGGTTACCACACAATGGGAACTGTACACTTCACAGCGGTTACCACACAATGGTAACTGTACACGTCACAATAGTTACCACACAATAAAAATTGTACGCTTCACAATGCTTACACACAATGGAAACTGTACACTTCACCATCGTTACCACACAATCGGAACTCTAAACCTTACAATGGTTTCCAAACAATAATAACTGTACACTTCACAATGGTTACCACGCAATGGGAACTGTACACTTTACAATGGTTTCCACAAAATGGTAAATGTACACTTCACAATGCTTACCACACAATGGGAACTGCACACATCACAATGGTTACTTGACGATGGTAACTGTACACTTGACAATGGTTACTAAAAATGGAAACTCTAAAATTGACAATGGTTACCACACAATGGTAACTGTACCCTTCACAATGGTTACCACACAATAATAACTGTACACTTCACAATGGTTACCACACAATGGTAACTGCACTCTTCACAGTGGTTACCACACAATGGTAACTGTACACTTTACAATGGTAACCATACAACGGAAACTGTACACTTCGGAGTCTTTACCACACAATGGTAACTCTACACTTCACAATGGTTACCACACAATAAAAACTGAACACTTCACAATGGTTACACATAATGGGAACTGTACACTTTCCAATGGTTACCACACAATGGGAACTGTACCCTTCACAATGGTTCCCATACAATGATAACTGTACACTTCATCATGGTTACCACACAATGGGAACTGTACACCTCACAATGGTTCCAACTCAATGGTAACTGTACACTTTACAACGGTTACTACCACACAATGGGAATTGTACACTTCACAATGGTTACCACACAATGGTAACTGTACACTTCAAAATGGTCACCACACAATGGGAACTTTACACTTCTCATTGGTTACCACACAATGGGAACTGTACACTTCATAATGGTTATGACACAATTGTACGTGTACACTATGCAGTGGTTACCACACAATGAGAACTTTACACGTCACAATGGTTACCACACAATAGTAACTGTGCATTTCAAAATGGTCACCACACAATGGGAACTGTCCACTTCGCAATGGTTATCGCACAATGGGAACTGCACACTTCACAGGTGTTACAACACAATGGAAACTTTACACTTCTCAATGGTTAGCACACAATGGTAACTGTACCCTTCATAATGTTACCACACAATGGGAACTGTACACTTCACAACGTTGACCACACAATGGTAACTGTACACTTCACTATGATTACCACACAATCGCAACTTTACCCTTCGCAATGGTCACCACAGAATGAGAACTGTGCACTTCGCAATGGTTCCCACACAATGGGAACTGTACGCTTCACAATGGTTACCACACTATGGTAACTGCACACTTTGCAGCGGTTACCACACAATGGGAACTGTACACTTCTAAACTGTTACCTCACAATGGGAACTGTACACTTCACAATGGTTACCACAGAATGGGAACTGTACACTTCGCAATGGATACCACACAATGGGAACTGTACACTTCGCAATGCTTCCCACACAATGGTAACTGTACACTTCACAGTGGTTACAACACAATGGTAACTGTACACTTCACAATGGTTACACACAATGTAAACTCTACACTTCACAATGGTTACCACACAATGGAAACTGTACACTTCGCAATGGATACCACACAATAAGAACTCTACACTTCGCAGCATTTACCACACAATGGAAACCGTACACTTTACAGTTGTTACCACACAATGAGAACCGTAAACTTTACAATGGTTACACACGATGCTGATTGTACACTTAAAAATGCTTACCACACAATGGTAACTGTACACTTCACAGTGGTTACCTCTCAATGGAAACTCTACACCTCACAATGGTTACCACACAATGGGAACTGTACACTTCACAGTGGTTACCACACAATGGTAACTCTACACTTCACAATGGTTACCACACAATGGGAACTGTGCACGTCACAATGGTTACACACAATGAGAGCTCTACACTTCACAATTGTTCCCACATAATGGGAACTGTGCACACCACAGCAGTTACCACACAGTCGTAACTGTACACTTCACAATGGTTACACACAATAAGAGCTCTACACTTCACAATAGTTCCCACATAATCGGAACTGTACACTTCACTATGGTTACCACACAGTGGGAACTGTACACTTTACAGCAGTTACCACACCATAGAAACTGGGCATTTCACAATGGTTACCACACAGTAATAACTGTACACTTCACAATGGTTATCAGACAATGGAAACTGTACCCTTCACAATAGTTACCACACAATGAAAACTGTACACTTCACAATGGTTACACACTATGAGAACTGTAGGCTTCACAATGGTTACCACACAATGGGAACTTTACACTTCACAATGCTTATGACACAATGGAAACTTTACACTTCACAATGGTTCCCACACAATGGTAAATGTACAGTTTACAATCGTTACGGACAATGGGAAAAGTGCACTTCACGATGGTTACCACACAATTGGAACTTTACACTTCACAATGGTTACAAACAAAGGAAACTGTACACTTCACAATGGTTAAAACACAATGATAACTGTACACTTCACAACGGTTACCACACAATGGAAACTGTACACTTTGCAGTGGTTAGCTCACAATGGAAACTCTACACTTCACAATGGTTACCACACAATGGGATCTGTACACTTTGCAGCGGTCACCACACAATGGTAACTTTACTTTTCACAATGGTTACACACTATGGGAACTGTACACTTTACAATGGGTACCACACAATGGTGACTGTACACATCACAATGGTTACACACAAGGGGAGCTCTACACTTCAGAATGGTTACAACACAATGAAATCTGGACACTTCACTATGGTTAAACACAATGGGAACTGTACACTTCACAATGGTTACACACAATGGTAAATCTACATTTCTCAGCGGTCACCCCAAAAACGAAACTGCACACTTCACCGTGGTTACCACAAAACAGGAACTGTACACTTCACAATGATTACACACAAATGGAACTGTACACTTCACAATTGTTACCACACAATGGGAAATGTACAATTCACAATTTTTACCACATCATGGGAACTGTACACTTGACAATGGTTACCACACAATGGGAATGGTACACTTCACAATGGTTACCACACCGTTGGAACTCTACACTTCACAGCGGTTACCACACAATGGGAACTGTACACTTCACAGCGGTTACCACACAATGGGAACTGTACACGTCACAATAGTTACCACACAATAAAAATTGTACGCTTCACAATGCTTACACACAATGGAAACTTTACACTTCACCATCGTTACCACACAACCGGAACTGTAAACCTTACAATGGTTTCCAAACAATAATAACTGTACACTTCACAATGGTTACCACGCAATGGGAACTGTACACTTTACAATGGTTTCCACAAAATGGTAAATGTACACTTCACAATGCTTACCACACAATGGGAACTGCACACATCACAATGGTTACTTTACGATGGTAACTGTACACTTGACAATGGTTACTAAAAATGGAAACTCTAAAATTGACAATGGTTACCACACAATCGTAACTGTACCCTTCACAATGGTAACCACACAATAATAACTGTACACTTCACAATGGTTACCACACAATGGTAACTGCACTCTTCACAGTGGTTACCACACAATGGTAACTGTACACTTTACAATGGTAACCATACAACGGAAACTGTACACTTCGGAGTCTTTACCACACAATGGTAACTCTACACTTCACAATGGTTACCACACAATAAAAACTGAACACTTCACAATGGTTACACATAATGGGAACTGTACACTTTCCAATGGTTACCACACAATGGGAACTGTACCCTTCACAATGGTTCCCATACAATGATAACTGTACACTTCATCATGGTTACCACACAATGGGAACTGTACACCTCACAATGGTTCCAACTCAATGGTAACTGTACACTTTACAACGGTTACTACCACACAATGGGAATTGTACACTTCACAATGGTTACCACACAATGGTAACTGTACACTTCAAAATGGTCACCACACAATGGGAACTTTACACTTCTCATTGGTTACCACACAATGGGAACTGTACACTTCATAATGGTTATGACACAATTGTACGTGTACACTATGCAGTGGTTACCACACAATGAGAACTTTACACGTCACAATGGTTACCACACAATAGTAACTGTGCATTTCAAAATGGTCACCACACAATGGGAACTGTCCACTTCGCAATGGTTATCGCACAATGGGAACTGCACACTTCACAGGTGTTACAACACAATGGAAACTTTACACTTCTCAATGGTTAGCACACAATGGTAACTGTACCCTTCATAATGTTACCACACAATGGGAACTGTACACTTCACAACGTTGACCACACAATGGTAACTGTACACTTCACTATGATTACCACACAATCGCAACTTTACCCTTCGCAATGGTCACCACAGAATGAGAACTGTGCACTTCGCAATGGTTCCCACACAATGGGAACTGTACGCTTCACAATGGTTACCACACTATGGTAACTGCACACTTTGCAGCGGTTACCACACAATGGGAACTGTACACTTCTAAACTGTTACCTCACAATGGGAACTGTACACTTCACAATGGTTACCACAGAATGGGAACTGTACACTTCGCAATGGATACCACACAATGGGAACTGTACACTTCGCAATGCTTCCCACACAATGGTAACTGTACACTTCACAGTGGTTACAACACAATGGTAACTGTACACTTCACAATGGTTACACACAATGTAAACTCTACACTTCACAATGGTTACCACACAATGGAAACTGTACACTTCGCAATGGATACCACACAATAAGAACTCTACACTTCGCAGCATTTACCACACAATGGAAACCGTACACTTTACAGTTGTTACCACACAATGAGAACCGTAAACTTTACAATGGTTACACACGATGCTGATTGTACACTTAAAAATGGTTACCACACAATGGTAACTGTACACTTCACAGTGGTTACCTCTCAATGGAAACTCTACACCTCACAATGGTTACCACACAATGGGAACTGTACACTTCACAGTGGTTACCACACAATGGTAACTCTACACTTCACAATGGTTACCACACAATGGGAACTGTGCACGTCACAATGGTTACACACAATGAGAGCTCTACACTTCACAATTGTTCCCACATAATGGGAACTGTGCACACCACAGCAGTTACCACACAGTCGTAAGTGTACACTTCACAATGCTTACACACAATAAGAGCTCTACACTTCACAATAGTTCCCACATAATTGGAACTGTACACTTCACTATGGTTACCACACGGTGGGAACTGTACACTTTACAGCAGTTACCACACCATAGAAACTGGGCATTTCACAATGGTTACCACACAGTAATAACTGTACACTTCACAATGGTTATCAGACAATGGAAACTGTACCCTTCACAATAGTTACCACACAATGAAAACTGTACACTTCACAATGGTTACACACTATGAGAACTGTAGGCTTCACAATGGTTACCACACAATGGGAACTTTACACTTCACAATGCTTATGACACAATGGAAACTTTACACTTCACAATGGTTCCCACACAATGGTAAATGTACAGTTTACAATGGTTACGGACAATGGGAAAAGTGCACTTCACGATGGTTACCACACAATTGGAACTTTACACTTCACAATGGTTACAAACAAAGGAAACTGTACACTTCACAATGGTTAAAACACAATGATAACTGTACACTTCACAACGGTTACCACACAATGGAAACTGTACACTTTGCAGTGGTTAGCTCACAATGGAAACTCTACACTTCACAATGGTTACCACACAATGGGATCTGTACACTTTGCAGCGGTCACCACACAATGGTAACTTTACTTTTCACAATGGTTACACACTATGGGAACTGTACACTTTACAATGGGTACCACACAATGGTGACTGTACACATCACAATGGTTACACACAAGGGGAGCTCTACACTTCAGAATGGTTACAACACAATGAAATCTGGACACTTCACTATGGTTAAACACAATGGGAACTGTACACTTCACAATGGTTACACACAATGGTAAATCTACATTTCTCAGCGGTCACCCCAAAAACGAAACTGCACACTTCACCATGGTTACCACAAAACAGGAACTGTACACTTCACAATGATTACACACAAATGGAACTGTACACTTCACAATTGTTACCACACAATGGGAAATGTACAATTCACAATTTTTACCACATCATGGGGACTGTACACTTGACAATGGTTACCACACAATGGGAATGGTACACTTCACAATGGTTACCACACCGTTGGAACTCTACACTTCACAGCGGTTACCACACAATGGGAACTGTACACTTCACAGCGGTTACCACACAATGGGAACTGTACACGTCACAATAGTTACCACACAATAAAAATTGTACGCTTCACAATGCTTACACACAATGGAAACTGTACACTTCACCATCGTTACCACACAATCGGAACTGTAAACCTTACAATGGTTTCCAAACAATAATAACTGTACACTTCACAATGGTTACCACGCAATGGGAACTGTACACTTTACAATGGTTTCCACAAAATGGTAAATGTACACTTCACAATGCTTACCACACAATGGGAACTGCACACATCACAATGGTTACTTGACGATGGTAACTGTACACTTGACAATGGTTACTAAAAATGGAAACTCTAAAATTGACAATGGTTACCACACAATGGTAACTGTACCCTTCACAATGGTTACCACACAATAATAACTGTACACTTCACAATGGTTACCACACAATGGTAACTGCACTCTTCACAGTGGTTACCACACAATGGTAACTGTACACTCTACAATGGTAACCATACAACGGAAACTGTACACTTCGGAGTCTTTACCACACAATGGTAACTCTACACTTCACAATGGTTACCACACAATAAAAACTGAACACTTCACAATGGTTACACATAATGGGAACTGTACACTTTCCAATGGTTACCACACAATGGGAACTGTACCCTTCACAATGGTTCCCATACAATGATAACTGTACACTTCATCATGGTTACCACACAATGGGAACTGTACACCTCACAATGGTTCCAACTCAATGGTAACTGTACACTTTACAACGGTTACTACCACACAATGGGAATTGTACACTTCACAATGGTTACCACACAATGGTAACTGTACACTAGAAAATGGTCACCAAACAATGGGAACTTCACACTTCTCATTGGTTACCACACAATGGGAACTGTACACTTCATAATGGTTATGACACAATTGTACGTGTACACTATGCAGTGGTTACCACACAATGAGAACTTTACACGTCACAATGGTTACCACACAATAGTAACTGTGCATTTCAAAATGGTCACCACACAATGGGAACTGTCCACTTCGCAATGGTTATCGCACAATGGGAACTGCACACTTCACAGGTGTTACAACACAATGGAAACTTTACACTTCTCAATGGTTAGCACACAATGGTAACTGTACCCTTCATAATGTTACCACACAATGGGAACTGTACACTTCACAACGTTGACCACACAATGGTAACTGTACACTTCACTATGATTACCACACAATCGCAACTTTACCCTTCGCAATGGTCACCACAGAATGAGAACTGTGCACTTCGCAATGGTTCCCACACAATGGGAACTGTACGCTTCACAATGGTTACCACACTATGGTAACTGCACACTTTGCAGCGGTTACCACACAATGGGAACTGTACACTTCTAAACTGTTACCTCACAATGGGAACTGTACACTTCACAATGGTTACCACAGAATGGGAACTGTACACTTCGCAATGGATACCACACACTGGGAACTGTACACTTCGCAATGCTTCCCACACAATGGTAACTGTACACTTCACAGTGGTTACAACACAATGGTAACTGTACACTTCACAATGGTTACACACAATGTAAACTCTACACTTCACAATGGTTACCACACAATGGAAACTGTACACTTCGCAATGGATACCACACAATAAGAACTCTACACTTCGCAGCATTTACCACACAATGGAAACCGTACACTTTACAGTTGTTACCACACAATGAGAACCGTAAACTTTACAATGGTTACACACAATGCTGATTGTACACTTAAAAATGGTTACCACACAATGGTAACTGTACACTTCACAGTGGTTACCTCTCAATGGAAACTCTACACCTCACAATGGTTACCACACAATGGGAACTGTACACTTCACAGTGGTTACCACACAATGGTAACTCTACACTTCACAATGGTTACCACACAATGGGAACTGTGCACGTCACAATGGTTACACACAATGAGAGCTCTACACTTCACAATTGTTCCCACATAATGGGAACTGTGCACACCACAGCAGTTACCACACAGTCGTAAGTGTACACTTCACAATGCTTACACACAATAAGAGCTCTACACTTCACAATAGTTCCCACATAATTGGAACTGTACACTTCACTATGGTTACCACACGGTGGGAACTGTACACTTTACAGCAGTTACCACACCATAGAAACTGGGCATTTCACAATGGTTACCACACAGTAATAACTGTACACTTCACAATGGTTATCAGACAATGGAAACTGTACCCTTCACAATAGTTACCACACAATGAAAACTGTACACTTCACAATGGTTACACACTATGAGAACTGTAGGCTTCACAATGGTTACCACACAATGGGAACTTTACACTTCACAATGCTTATGACACAATGGAAACTTTACACTTCACAATGGTTCCCACACAATGGTAAAGGTACAGTTTACAATGGTTACGGACAATGGGAAAAGTGCACTTCACGATGGTTACCACACAATTGGAACTTTACACTTCACAATGGTTACAAACAAAGGAAACTGTACACTTCACAATGGTTAAAACACAATGATAACTGTACACTTCACAACGGTTACCACACAATGGAAACTGTACACTTTGCAGTGGTTAGCTCACAATGGAAACTCTACACTTCACAATGGTTACCACACAATGGGATCTGTACACTTTGCAGCGGTCACCACACAATGGTAACTTTACTTTTCACAATGGTTACACACTATGGGAACTGTACACTTTACAATGGGTACCACACAATGGTGACTGTACACATCACAATGGTTACACACAAGGGGAGCTCTACACTTCAGAATGGTTACAACACAATGAAATCTGGACACTTCACTATGGTTAAACACAATGGGAACTGTACACTTCACAATGGTTACACACAATGGTAAATCTACATTTCTCCGCGGTCACCCCGAAAACGAAACTGCACACTTCAGAATGGTTACCACAAAACAGGAACTGTACACTTCACAATGATTACACACAAATGGAACTGTACACTTCACAATTGTTACCACACAATGGGAAATGTACAATTCACAATTTTTACCACATCATGGGAACTGTACACTTGACAATGGTTACCACACAATGGGAATGGTACACTTCACAATGGTTACCACACAGTTGGAACTCTACACTTCACAGCGGTTACCACACAATGGGAACTGTACACTTCACAGCGGTTACCACACAATGGTAACTGTACACGTCACAATAGTTACCACACAATAAAAACTGTACGCTTCACAATGCTTACACACAATGGAAACTGTACACTTCACCATCGTTACCACACAATCGGAACTGTAAACCTTACAATGGTTTCCAAACAATAATAACTGTACACTTCACAATGGTTACCACGCAATGGGAACTGTACACTTTACAATGGTTTCCACAAAATGGTAAATGTACACTTCACAATGCTTACCACACAATGGGAACTGTACACATCACAATGGTTACTTGACGATGGTAACTGTACACTTGACAATGGTTACTAAAAATGGAAACTCTAAAATTGACAATGGTTACCACACAATGGTAACTGTACCCTTCACAATGGTTACCACACAATAATAACTGTACACTTCACAATGGTTACCACACAATGGTAACTGCACTCTTCACAGTGGTTACCACACAATGGTAACTGTACACTCTACAATGGTAACCATACAACGGAAACTGTACACTTCGGAGTCTTTACCACACAATGGTAACTCTACACTTCACAATGGTTACCACACAATAAAAACTGAACACTTCACAATGGTTACACATAATGGGAACTGTACACTTTCCAATGGTTACCACACAATGGGAACTGTACCCTTCACAATGGTTCCCATACAATGATAACTGTACACTTCATCATGGTTACCACACAATGGGAACTGTACACTTCACAATGGTTCCAACTCAATGGTAACTGTACACTTTACAACGGTTACTACCACACAATGGGAATTGTACACTTCACAATGGTTACCACACAATGGTAACTGTACACTTCAAAATGGTCACCACACAATGGGAACTTTACACTTCTCATTGGTTACCACACAATGGGAACTGTACACTTCATAATGGTTATGACACAATTGTACGTGTACACTATGCAGTGGTTACCACACAATGAGAACTTTACACGTCACAATGGTTACCACACAATAGTAACTGTGCATTTCAAAATGGTCACCACACAATGGGAACTGTCCACTTCGCAATGGTTATCGCACAATGGGAACTGCACACTTCACAGGTGTTACAACACAATGGAAACTTTACACTTCTCAATGGTTAGCACACAATGGTAACTGTACCCTTCATAATGTTACCACACAATGGGAACTGTACACTTCACAACGTTGACCACACAATGGTAACTGTACACTTCACTATGATTACCACACAATCGCAACTTTACCCTTCGCAATGGTCACCACAGAATGAGAACTGTGCACTTCGCAATGGTTCCCACACAATGGGAACTGTACGCTTCACAATGGTTACCACACTATGGTAACTGCACACTTTGCAGCGGTTACCACACAATGGGAACTGTACACTTCTAAACTGTTACCTCACAATGGGAACTGTACACTTCACAATGGTTACCACAGAATGGGAACTGTACACTTCGCAATGGATACCACACAATGGGAACTGTACACTTCGCAATGCTTCCCACACAATGGTAACTGTACACTTCACAGTGGTTACAACACAATGGTAACTGTACACTTCACAATGGTTACACACAATGTAAACTCTACACTTCACAATGGTTACCACACAATGGAAACTGTACACTTCGCAATGGATACCACACAATAAGAACTCTACACTTCGCAGCATTTACCACACAATGGAAACCGTACACTTTACAGTTGTTACCACACAATGAGAACCGTAAACTTTACAATGGTTACACACGATGCTGATTGTACACTTAAAAATGGTTACCACACAATGGTAACTGTACACTTCACAGTGGTTACCTCTCAATGGAAACTCTACACCTCACAATGGTTACCACACAATGGGAACTGTACACTTCACAGTGGTTACCACACAATGGTAACTCTACACTTCACAATGGTTACCACACAATGGGAACTGTGCACGTCACAATGGTTACACACAATGAGAGCTCTACACTTCACAATTGTTCCCACATAATGGGAACTGTGCACACCACAGCAGTTACCACACAGTCGTAACTGTACACTTCACAATGGTTACACACAATAAGAGCTCTACACTTCACAATAGTTCCCACATAATCGGAACTGTACACTTCACTATGGTTACCACACGGTGGGAACTGTACACTTTACAGCAGTTACCACACCATAGAAACTGGGCATTTCACAATGGTTACCACACAGTAATAACTGTACACTTCACAATGGTTATCAGACAATGGAAACTGTACCCTTCACAATAGTTACCACACAATGAAAACTGTTCACTTCACAATGATTACACACTATGAGAACTGTAGGCTTCACAATGGTTACCACACAATGGGAACTTTACACTTCACAATGCTTATGACACAATGGAAACTTTACACTTCACAATGGTTCCCACACAATGGTAAATGTACAGTTTACAATGGTTACGGACAATGGGAAAAGTGCACTTCACGATGGTTACAACACAATTGGTACTTTACACTTCACAATGGTTACAAACAAAGGAAACTGTACACTTCACAATGGTTAAAACACAATGATAACTGTACACTTCACAACGGTTACCACACAATGGAAACTGTACACTTTGCAGTGGTTAGCTCACAATGGAAACTCTACACTTCACAATTGTTACCAAACAATGGGATCTGTACACTTTGCAGCGGTCACCACACAATGGTAACTTTACTTCTCACAATGGTTACACACTATGGGAACTGTACACTTTACAATGGGTACCACACAATGGTGACTGTACACATCACAATGGTTACACACAAGGGGAGCTCTACACTTCAGAATGGTTACAACACAATGAAATCTGGACACTTCACTATGGTTAAACACAATGGGAACTGTACACTTCACAATGGTTACACACAATGGTAAATCTACATTTCTCAGCGGTCACCCCGAAAACGAAACTGCACACTTCACCGTGGTTACCACAAAACAGGAACTGTACACTTCACAATGATTACACACAAATGGAACTGTACACTTCACAATTGTTACCACACAATGGGAAATGTACAATTCACAATTTTTACCACATCATGGGAACTGTACACTTGACAATGGTTACCACACAATGGGAATGGTACACTTCACAATGGTTACCACACCGTTGGAACTCTACACTTCACAGCGGTTACCACACAATGGGAACTGTACACTTCACAGCGGTTACCACACAATGGGAACTGTACACGTCACAATAGTTACCACACAATAAAAATTGTACGCTTCACAATGCTTACACACAATGGAAACTGTACACTTCACCATCGTTACCACACAATCGGAACTGTAAACCTTACAATGGTTTCCAAAGAATAATAACTGTACACTTCACAATGGTTACCACGCAATGGGAACTGTACACTTTACAATGGTTTCCACAAAATGGTAAATGTATACTTCACAATGCTTACCACACAATGGGAACTGCACACATCACAATGGTTACTTGACGATGGTAACTGTACACTTGACAATGGTTACTAAAAATGGAAACTCTAAAATTGACAATGGTTACCACACAATGGTAACTGTACCCTTCACAATGGTTACCACACAATAATAACTGTACACTTCACAATGGTTACCACACAATGGTAACTGCACTCTTCACAGTGGTTACCACACAATGGTAACTGTACACTTTACAATGGTAACCATACAACGGAAACTGTACACTTCGGAGTCTTTACCACACAATGGTAACTCTACACTTCACCATGGTTACCACACAATAAAAACTGAACACTTCACAATGGTTACACATAATGGGAACTGTACACTTTCCAATGGTTACCACACAATGGGAACTGTACCCTTCACAATGGTTCCCATACAATGATAACTGTACACTTCATCATGGTTACCACACAATGGGAACTGTACACCTCACAATGGTTCCAACTCAATGGTAACTGTACACTTTACAACGGTTACTACCACACAATGGGAATTGTACACTTCACAATGGTTACCACACAATGGTAACTGTACACTTCAAAATGGTCACCACACAATGGGAACTTTACACTTCTCATTGGTTACCACACAATGGGAACTGTACACTTCATAATGGTTATGACACAATTGTACGTGTACACTATGCAGTGGTTACCACACAATGAGAACTTTACACGTCACAATGGTTACCACACAATAGTAACTGTGCATTTCAAAATGGTCACCACACAATGGGAACTGTCCACTTCGCAATGGTTATCGCACAATGGGAACTGCACACTTCACAGGTGTTACAACACAATGGAAACTTTACACTTCTCAATGGTTAGCACACAATGGTAACTGTACCCTTCATAATGTTACCACACAATGGGAACTGTACACTTCACAACGTTGACCACACAATGGTAACTGTACACTTCACTATGATTACCACACAATCGCAAATTTACCCTTCGCAATGGTCACCACAGAATGAGAACTGTGCACTTCGCAATGGTTCCCACACAATGGGAACTGTACGCTTCACAATGGTTACCACACTATGGTAACTGCACACTTTGCAGCGGTTACCACACAATGGGAACTGTACACTTCTCAACTCTTACCTCACAATGGAAACTGTACACTTCACAATGGTTACCACAGAATGGGAACTGTACACTTCGCAATGGATACCACACAATGGGAACTGTACACTTCGCAATGCTTCCCACACAATGGTAACTGTACACTTCACAGTGGTTACAACACAATGGTAACTGTACACTTCACAATGGTTACACACAATGTAAACTCTACACTTCACAATGGTTACCACACAATGGAAACTGTACACTTCGCAATGGATACCACACAATAAGAACTCTACACTTCGCAGCATTTACCACACAATGGAAACCGTACACTTTACAGTTGTTACCACACAATGAGAACCGTAAACTTTACAATGGTTACACACAATGCTGATTGTACACTTACAAATGGTTACCACGCAATGGTAACTGTACACTTCACAGTGGTTACCTCTCAATGGAAACTCTACACCTCACAATGGTTACCACACAATGGGAACTGTACACTTCACAGTGGTTACCACACAATGGTAACTCTACCCTTCACATTGGTTACCACACAATGGGAACTGTGCACGTCACAATGGTTACACACAATGAGAGCTCTACACTTCACAATTGTTCCCACATAATGGGAACTGTGCACACCACAGCAGTTACCACACAGTCGTAAGTGTACACTTCACAATGCTTACACACAATAAGAGCTCTACACTTCACAATAGTTCCCACATAATCGGAACTGTACACTTCACTATGGTTACCACACGGTGGGAACTGTACACTTTACAGCAGTTACCACACCATAGAAACTGGGCATTTCACAATGGTTACCACACAGTAATAACTGTACACTTCACAATGGTTATCAGACAATGGAAACTGTACCCTTCACAATAGTTACCACACAATGAAAACTGTACACTTCACAATGGTTACACACTATGAGAACTGTAGGCTTCACAATGGTTACCACACAATGGGAACTTTACACTTCACAATGCTTATGACACAATGGAAACTTTACACTTCACAATGGTTCCCACACAATGGTAAATGTACAGTTTACAATGGTTACGGACAATGGCAAAAGTGCACTTCACGATGGTTACCACACAATTGGAACTTTACACTTCACAATGGTTACAAACAAAGGAAACTGTACACTTCACAATGGTTAAAACACAATGATAACTGTACACTTCACAACGGTTACCACACAATGGAAACTGTACACTTTGCAGTGGTTAGCTCACAATGGAAACTCTACACTTCACAATGGTTACCACACAATGGGATCTGTACACTTTGCAGCGGTCACCACACAATGGTAACTTTACTTTTCACAATGGTTACACACTATGAAAACTGTACACTTTACAATGGGTACCACACAATGGTGACTGTACACATCACAATGGTTACACACAAGGGGAGCTCTACACTTCAGAATGGTTACAACACAATGAAATCTGGACACTTCACTATGGTTAAACACAATGGGAACTGTACACTTCACAATGGTTACACACAATGGTAAATCTACATTTCTCCGCGGTCACCCCGAAAACGAAACTGCACACTTCAGAATGGTTACCACAAAACAGGAACTGTACACTTCACAATGATTACACACAAATGGAACTGTACACTTCACAATTGTTACCACACAATGGGTAATGTACAATTCACAATTTATACCACATCATGGGAACTGTACACTTGAAAATGGTTACCACACAATGGGAATGGTACACTTCACAATGGTTACCACACAGTTGGAACTCTACACTTCACAGCGGTTACCACACAATGGGAACTGTACACTTCACAGCGGTTACCACACAATGGTAACTGTACACGTCACAATAGTTACCACACAATAAAAACTGTACGCTTCACAATGCTTACACACAATGGAAACTGTACACTTCACCATCGTTACCACACAATCGGAACTGTAAACCTTACAATGGTTTCCAAACAATAATAACTGTACACTTCACAATGGTTACCACGCAATGGGAACTGTACACTTTACAATGGTTTCCACAAAATGGTAAATGTACACTTCACAATGCTTACCACACAATGGGAACTGCACACATCACAATGGTTACTTGACGATGGTAACTGTACACTTGACAATGGTTACTAAAAATGGAAACTCTAAAATTGACAATGGTTACCACACAATGGTAACTGTACCCTTCACAATGGTTACCACACAATAATAACTGTACACTTCACAATGGTTACCACACAATGGTAACTGCACTCTTCACAGTGGTTACCACACAATGGTAACTGTACACTCTACAATGGTAACCATACAACGGAAACTGTACACTTCGGAGTCTTTACCACACAATGGTAACTCTACACTTCACAATGGTTACCACACAATAAAAACTGAACACTTCACAATGGTTACACATAATGGGAACTGTACACTTTCCAATGGTTACCACACAATGGGAACTGTACCCTTCACAATGGTTCCCATACAATGATAACTGTACACTTCATCATGGTTACCACACAATGGGAACTGTACACTTCACAATGGTTCCAACTCAATGGTAACTGTACACTTTACAACGGTTACTACCAAACAATGGGAATTGTACACTTCACAATGGTTACCACACAATGGTAACTGTACACTTCAAAATGGTCACCACACAATGGGAACTTTACACTTCTCATTGGTTACCACACAATGGGAACTGTACACTTCATAATGGTTATGACACAATTGTACGTGTACACTATGCAGTGGTTACCACACAATGAGAACTTTACACGTCACAATGGTTACCACACAATAGTAACTGTGCATTTCAAAATGGTCACCACACAATGGGAACTGTCCACTTCGCAATGGTTATCGCACAATGGGAACTGCACACTTCACAGGTGTTACAACACAATGGAAACTTTACACTTCTCAATGGTTAGCACACAATGGTAACTGTACCCTTCATAATGTTACCACACAATGGGAACTGTACACTTCACAACGTTGACCACACAATGGTAACTGTACACTTCACTATGATTACCACACAATCGCAACTTTACCCTTCGCAATGGTCACCACAGAATGAGAACTGTGCACTTCGCAATGGTTCCCACACAATGGGAACTGTACGCTTCACAATGGTTACCACACTATGGTAACTGCACACTTTGCAGCGGTTACCACACAATGGGAACTGTACACTTCTAAACTGTTACCTCACAATGGGAACTGTACACTTCACAATGGTTACCACAGAATGGGAACTGTACACTTCGCAATGGATACCACACAATGGGAACTGTACACTTCGCAATGCTTCCCACACAATGGTAACTGTACACTTCACAGTGGTTACAACACAATGGTAACTGTACACTTCACAATGGTTACACACAATGTAAACTCTACACTTCACAATGGTTACCACACAATGGAAACTGTACACTTCGCAATGGATACCACACAATAAGAACTCTACACTTCGCAGCATTTACCACACAATGGAAACCGTACACTTTACAGTTGTTACCACACAATGAGAACCGTAAACTTTACAATGGTCACACACGATGCTGATTGTACACTTAAAAATGGTTACCACACAATGGTAACTGTACACTTCACAGTGGTTACCTCTCAATGGAAACTCTACACCTCACAATGGTTACCACACAATGGGAACTGTACACTTCACAGTGGTTACCACACAATGGTAACTCTACACTTCACAATGGTTACCACACAATGGGAACTGTGCACGTCACAATGGTTACACACAATGAGAGCTCTACACTTCACAATTGTTCCCACATAATGGGAACTGTGCACACCACAGCAGTTACCACACAGTCGTAACTGTACACTTCACAATGGTTACACACAATAAGAGCTCTACACTTCACAATAGTTCCCACATAATCGGAACTGTACACTTCACTATGGTTACCACACAGTGGGAACTGTACACTTTACAGCAGTTACCACACCATAGAAACTGGGCATTTCACATTGGTTACCACACAGTAATAACTGTACACTTCACAATGGTTATCAGACAATGGAAACTGTACCCTTCACAATAGTTACCACACAATGAAAACTGTACACTTCACAATGGTTACACACTATGAGAACTGTAGGCTTCACAATGGTTACCACACAATGGGAACTTTACACTTCACAATGCTTATGACACAATGGAAACTTTACACTTCACAATGGTTCCCACACAATGGTAAATGTACAGTTTACAATGGTTACGGACAATGGCAAAAGTGCACTTCACGATGGTTACCACACAATTGGAACTTTACACTTCACAATGGTTACAAACAAAGGAAACTGTACACTTCACAATGATAACTGTACACTTCACAACGGTTACCACACAATGGAAACTGTACACTTTGCAGTGGTTAGCTCACAATGGAAACTCTACACTTCACAATGGTTACCACACAATGGGATCTGTACACTTTGCAGCGGTCACCACACAATGGTAACTTTACTTTTCACAATGGTTACACACTATGGGAACTGTACACTTTACAATGGGTACCACACAATGGTGACTGTACACATCACAATGGTTACACACAAGGGGAGCTCTACACTTCAGAATGGTTACAACACAATGAAATCTGGACACTTCACTATGGTTAAACACAATGGGAACTGTACACTTCACAATGGTTACACACAATGGTAAATCTACATTTCTCAGCGGTCACCCCGAAAACGAAACTGCACACTTCACCGTGGTTACCACAAAACAGGAACTGTACACTTCACAATGATTACACACAAATGGAACTGTACACTTCACAATTGTTACCACACAATGGGAAATGTACAATTCACAATTTTTACCACATCATGGGAACTGTACACTTGACAATGGTTACCACACAATGGGAATGGTACACTTCACAATGGTTACCACACCGTTGGAACTCTACACTTCACAGCGGTTACCACACAATGGGAACTGTACACTTCACAGCGGTTACCACACAATGGGAACTGTACACGTCACAATAGTTACCACACAATAAAAACTGTACGCTTCACAATGCTTACACACAATGGAAACTGTACACTTCACCATCGTTACCACACAATCGGAACTGTAAACCTTACAATGGTTTCCTAACAATAATAACTGTACACTTCACAATGGTTACCACGCAATGGGAACTGTACACTTTACAATGGTTTCCACAAAATGGTAAATGTATACTTCACAATGCTTACCACACAATGGGAACTGCACACATCACAATGGTTACTTGACGATGGTAACTGTACACTTAACAATGGTTACTAAAAATGGAAACTCTAAAATTGACAATGGTTACCACACAATGGTAACTGTACCCTTCACAATGGTTACCACACAATAATAACTGTACACTTCACAATGGTTACCACACAATGGTAACTGCACTCTTCACAGTGGTTACCACAAAATGGTAACTGTACACTTTACAATGGTAACCATACAACGGAAACTGTACACTTCGGAGTCTTTACCACACAATGGTAACTCTACACTTCACAATGGTTACCACACAATAAAAACTGAACACTTCACAATGGTTACACATAATGGGAACTGTACACTTTCCAATGGTTACCACACAATGGGAACTGTACCCTTCACAATGGTTCCCATACAATGATAACTGTACACTTCATCATGGTTACCACACAATGGGAACTGTACACCTCACAATGGTTCCAACTCAATGGTAACTGTACACTTTACAACGGTTACTACCACACAATGGGAATTGTACACTTCACAATGGTTACCACACAATGGTAACTGTACACTTCAAAATGGTCACCACACAATGGGAACTTTACACTTCTCATTGGTTACCACACAATGGGAACTGTACACTTCATAATGGTTATGACACAATTGTACGTGTACACTATGCAGTGGTTACCACACAATGAGAACTTTACACGTCACAATGGTTACCACACAATAGTAACTGTGCATTTCAAAATGGTCACCACACAATGGGAACTGTCCACTTCGCAATGGTTATCGCACAATGGGAACTGCACACTTCACAGGTGTTACAACACAATGGAAACTTTACACTTCTCAATGGTTAGCACACAATGGTAACTGTACCCTTCATAATGTTACCACACAATGGGAACTGTACACTTCACAACGTTGACCACACAATGGTAACTGTACACTTCACTATGATTACCACACAATCGCAACTTTACCCTTCGCAATGGTCACCACAGAATGAGAACTGTGCACTTCGCAATGGTTCCCACACAATGGGAACTGTACGCTTCACAATGGTTACCACACTATGGTAACTGCACACTTTGCAGCGGTTACCACACAATGGGAACTGTACACTTCTAAACTGTTACCTCACAATGGGAACTGTACACTTCACAATGGTTACCACAGAATGGGAACTGTACACTTCGCAATGGATACCACACAATGGGAACTGTACACTTCGCAATGCTTCCCACACAATGGTAACTGTACACTTCACAGTGGTTACAACACAATGGTAACTGTACACTTCACAATGGTTACACACAATGTAAACTCTACACTTCACAATGGTTACCACACAATGGAAACTGTACACTTCGCAATGGATACCACACAATAAGAACTCTACACTTCGCAGCATTTACCACACAATGGAAACCGTACACTTTACAGTTGTTACCACACAATGAGAACCGTAAACTTTACAATGGTTACACACGATGCTGATTGTACACTTAAAAATGGTTACCACACAATGGTAACTGTACACTTCACAGTGGTTACCTCTCAATGGAAACTCTACACCTCACAATGGTTACCACACAATGGGAACTGTACACTTCACAGTGGTTACCACACAATGGTAACTCTACACTTCACAATGGTTACCACACAATGGGAACTGTGCACGTCACAATGGTTACACACAATGAGAGCTCTACACTTCACAATTGTTCCCACATAATGGGAACTGTGCACACCACAGCAGTTACCACACAGTCGTAAGTGTACACTTCACAATGCTTACACACAATAAGAGCTCTACACTTCACAATAGTTCCCACATAATCGGAACTGTACACTTCACTATGGTTACCACACGGTGGGAACTGTACACTTTACAGCAGTTACCACACCATAGAAACTGGGCATTTCACAATGGTTACCACACAGTAATAACTGTACACTTCACAATGGTTATCAGACAATGGAAACTGTACCCTTCACAATAGTTACCACACAATGAAAACTGTACACTTCACAATGGTTACACACTATGAGAACTGTAGGCTTCACAATGGTTACCACACAATGGGAACTTTACACTTCACAATGCTTATGACACAATGGAAACTTTACACTTCACAATGGTTCCCACACAATGGTAAATGTACAGTTTACAATGGTTACGGACAATGGGAAAAGTGCACTTCACGATGGTTACCACACAATTGGAACTTTACACTTCACAATGGTTACAAACAAAGGAAACTGTACACTTCACAATGGTTAAAACACAATGATAACTGTACACTTCACAACGGTTACCACACAATGGAAACTGTACACTTTGCAGTGGTTAGCTCACAATGGAAACTCTACACTTCACAATGGTTACCACACAATGGGATCTGTACACTTTGCAGCGGTCACCACACAATGGTAACTTTACTTTTCACAATGGTTACACACTATGGGAACTGTACACTTTACAATGGGTACCACACAATGGTGACTGTACACATCACAATGGTTACACACAAGGGGAGCTCTACACTTCAGAATGGTTACAACACAATGAAATCTGGACACTTCACTATGGTTAAACACAATGGGAACTGTACACTTCACAATGGTTACACACAATGGTAAATCTACATTTCTCAGCGGTCACCCCAAAAACGAAACTGCACACTTCACCGTGGTTACCACAAAACAGGAACTGTACACTTCACAATGATTACACACAAATGGAACTGTACACTTCACAATTGTTACCACACAATGGGAAATGTACAATTCACAATTTTTACCACATCATGGGAACTGTACACTTGACAATGGTTACCACACAATGGGAATGGTACACTTCACAATGGTTACCACACCGTTGGAACTCTACACTTCACAGCGGTTACCACACAATGGGAACTGTACACTTCACAGCGGTTACCACACAATGGGAACTGTACACGTCACAATAGTTACCACACAATAAAAACTGTACGCTTCACAATGCTTACACACAATGGAAACTGTACACTTCACCATCGTTACCACACAATCGGAACTGTAAACCTTACAATGGTTTCCTAACAATAATAACTGTACACTTCACAATGGTTACCACGCAATGGGAACTGTACACTTTACAATGGTTTCCACAAAATGGTAAATGTATACTTCACAATGCTTACCACACAATGGGAACTGCACACATCACAATGGTTACTTGACGATGGTAACTGTACACTTGACAATGGTTACTAAAAATGGAAACTCTAAAATTGACAATGGTTACCACACAATGGTAACTGTACCCTTCACAATGGTTACCACACAATAATAACTGTACACTTCACAATGGTTACCACACAATGGTAACTGCACTCTTCACAGTGGTTACCACACAATGGTAACTGTACACTTTACAATGGTAACCATACAACGGAAACTGTACACTTCGGAGTCTTTACCACACAATGGTAACTCTACACTTCACAATGGTTACCACACAATAAAAACTGAACACTTCACAATGGTTACACATAATGGGAACTGTACACTTTCCAATGGTTACCACACAATGGGAACTGTACCCTTCACAATGGTTCCCATACAATGATAACTGTACACTTCATCATGGTTACCACACAATGGGAACTGTACACCTCACAATGGTTCCAACTCAATGGTAACTGTACACTTTACAACGGTTACTACCACACAATGGGAATTGTACACTTCACAATGGTTACCACACAATGGTAACTGTACACTTCAAAATGGTCACCACACAATGGGAACTTTACACTTCTCATTGGTTACCACACAATGGGAACTGTACACTTCATAATGGTTATGACACAATTGTACGTGTACACTATGCAGTGGTTACCACACAATGAGAACTTTACACGTCACAATGGTTACCACACAATAGTAACTGTGCATTTCAAAATGGTCACCACACAATGGGAACTGTCCACTTCGCAATGGTTATCGCACAATGGGAACTGCACACTTCACAGGTGTTACAACACAATGGAAACTTTACACTTCTCAATGGTTAGCACACAATGGTAACTGTACCCTTCATAATGTTACCACACAATGGGAACTGTACACTTCACAACGTTGACCACACAATGGTAACTGTACACTTCACTATGATTACCACACAATCGCAACTTTACCCTTCGCAATGGTCACCACAGAATGAGAACTGTGCACTTCGCAATGGTTCCCACACAATGGGAACTGTACGCTTCACAATGGTTACCACACTATGGTAACTGCACACTTTGCAGCGGTTACCACACAATGGGAACTGTACACTTCTAAACTGTTACCTCACAATGGGAACTGTACACTTCACAATGGTTACCACAGAATGGGAACTGTACACTTCGCAATGGATACCACACAATGGGAACTGTACACTTCGCAATGCTTCCCACACAATGGTAACTGTACACTTCACAGTGGTTACAACACAATGGTAACTGTACACTTCACAGTGGTTACACACAATGTAAACTCTACACTTCACAATGGTTACCACACAATGGAAACTGTACACTTCGCAATGGATACCACACAATAAGAACTCTACACTTCGCAGCATTTACCACACAATGGAAACCGTACACTTTACAGTTGTTACCACACAATGAGAACCGTAAACTTTACAATGGTTACACACGATGCTGATTGTACACTTAAAAATGGTTACCACACAATGGTAACTGTACACTTCACAGTGGTTACCTCTCAATGGAAACTCTACACCTCACAATGGTTACCACACAATGGGAACTGTACACTTCACAGTGGTTACCACACAATGGTAACTCTACACTTCACAATGGTTACCACACAATGGGAACTGTGCACGTCACAATGGTTACACACAATGAGAGCTCTACACTTCACAATTGTTCCCACATAATGGGAACTGTGCACACCACAGCAGTTACCACACAGTCGTAAGTGTACACTTCACAATGCTTACACACAATAAGAGCTCTACACTTCACAATAGTTCCCACATAATCGGAACTGTACACTTCACTATGGTTACCACACGGTGGGAACTGTACACTTTACAGCAGTTACCACACCATAGAAACTGGGCATTTCACAATGGTTACCACACAGTAATAACTGTACACTTCACAATGGTTATCAGACAATGGAAACTGTACCCTTCACAATAGTTACCACAGAATGAAAACTGTACACTTCACAATGGTTACACACTATGAGAACTGTAGGCTTCACAATGGTTACCACACAATGGGAACTTTACACTTCACAATGCTTATGACACAATGGAAACTTTACACTTCACAATGGTTCCCACACAATGGTAAATGTACAGTTTACAATGGTTACGGACAATGGCAAAAGTGCACTTCACGATGGTTACCACACAATTGGAACTTTACACTTCACAATGGTTACAAACAAAGGAAACTGTACACTTCACAATGGTTAAAACACAATGATAACTGTACACTTCACAACGGTTACCACACAATGGAAACTGTACACTTTGCAGTGGTTAGCTCACAATGGAAACTCTACACTTCACAATGGTTACCACACAATGGGATCTGTACACTTTGCAGCGGTCACCACACAATGGTAACTTTACTTTTCACAATGGTTACACACTATGGGAACTGTACACTTTACAATGGGTACCACACAATGGTGACTGTACACATCACAATGGTTACACACAAGGGGAGCTCTACACTTCAGAATGGTTACAACACAATGAAATCTGGACACTTCACTATGGTTAAACACAATGGGAACTGTACACTTCACAATGGTTACACACAATGGTAAATCTACATTTCTCAGCGGTCACCCCAAAAACGAAACTGCACACTTCACCGTGGTTACCACAAAACAGGAACTGTACACTTCACAATGATTACACACAAATGGAACTGTACACTTCACAATTGTTACCACACAATGGGAAATGTACAATTCACAATTTTTACCACATCATGGGAACTGTACACTTGACAATGGTTACCACACAATGGGAATGGTACACTTCACAATGGTTACCACACCGTTGGAACTCTACACTTCACAGCGGTTACCACACAATGGGAACTGTACACTTCACAGCGGTTACCACACAATGGGAACTGTACACGTCACAATAGTTACCACACAATAAAAACTGTACGCTTCACAATGCTTACACACAATGGAAACTGTACACTTCACCATCGTTACCACACAATCGGAACTGTAAACCTTACAATGGTTTCCAAACAATAATAACTGTACACTTCACAATGGTTACCACGCAATGGGAACTGTACACTTAACAATGGTTTCCACAAAATGGTAAATGTACACTTCAAAATGCTTACCACACAATGGGAACTGCACACATCACAATGGTTACTTGACGATGGTAACTGTACACTTGACAATGGTTACTAAAAATGGAAACTCTAAAATTGACAATGGTTACCACACAATGGTAACTGTACCCTTCACAATGGTTACCACACAATAATAACTGTACACTTCACAATGGTTACCACACAATGGTAACTGCACTCTTCACAGTGGTTACCACACAATGGTAACTGTACACTCTACAATGGTAACCATACAACGGAAACTGTACACTTCGGAGTCTTTACCACACAATGGTAACTCTACACTTCACAATGGTTACCACACAATAAAAACTGAACACTTCACAATGGTTACACATAACGGGAACTGTACACTTTCCAATGGTTACCACACAATGGGAACTGTACCCTTCACAATGGTTCCCATACAATGATAACTGTACACTTCATCATGGTTACCACACAATGGGAACTGTACACTTCACAATGGTTCCAACTCAATGGTAACTGTACACTTTACAACGGTTACTACCACACAATGGGAATTGTACACTTCACAATGGTTACCACACAATGGTAACTGTACACTTCAAAATGGTCACCACACAATGGGAACTTTACACTTCTCATTGGTTACCACACAATGGGAACTGTACACTTCATAATGGTTATGACACAATTGTACGTGTACACTATGCAGTGGTTACCACACAATGAGAACTTTACACGTCACAATGGTTACCACACAATAGTAACTGTGCATTTCAAAATGGTCACCACACAATGGGAACTGTCCACTTCGCAATGGTTATCGCACAATGGGAACTGCACACTTCACAGGTGTTACAACACAATGGAAACTTTACACTTCTCAATGGTTAGCACACAATGGTAACTGTACCCTTCATAATGTTACCACACAATGGGAACTGTACACTTCACAACGTTGACCACACAATGGTAACTGTACACTTCACTATGATTACCACACAATCGCAACTTTACCCTTCGCAATGGTCACCACAGAATGAGAACTGTGCACTTCGCAATGGTTCCCACACAATGGGAACTGTACGCTTCACAATGGTTACCACACTATGGTAACTGCACACTTTGCAGCGGTTACCACACAATGGGAACTGTACACTTCTAAACTGTTACCTCACAATGGGAACTGTACACTTCACAATGGTTACCACAGAATGGGAACTGTACACTTCGCAATGGATACCACACAATGGGAACTGTACACTTCGCAATGCTTCCCACACAATGGTAACTGTACACTTCACAGTGGTTACAACACAATGGTAACTGTACACTTCACAGTGGTTACACACAATGTAAACTCTACACTTCACAATGGTTACCACACAATGGAAACTGTACACTTCGCAATGGATACCACACAATAAGAACTCTACACTTCGCAGCATTTACCACACAATGGAAACCGTACACTTTACAGTTGTTACCACACAATGAGAACCGTAAACTTTACAATGGTTACACACGATGCTGATTGTACACTTAAAAATGGTTACCACACAATGGTAACTGTACACTTCACAGTGGTTACCTCTCAATGGAAACTCTACACCTCACAATGGTTACCACACAATGGGAACTGTACACTTCACAGTGGTTACCACACAATGGTAACTCTACACTTCACAATGGTTACCAAACAATGGGAACTGTGCCCGTCACAATGGTTACACACAATGAGAGCTCTACACTTCACAATTGTTCCCACATAATGGGAACTGTGCACACCACAGCAGTTAAAACACAGTCGTAACTGTACACTTCACAATGGTTACACACAATAAGAGCTCTACACTTCACAATAGTTCCCACATAATCAGAACTGTACACTTCACTATGGTTACCACACAGTGGGAACTGTACACTTTACAGCAGTTACCACACCATAGAAACTGGGCATTTCACAATGGTTACCACACAGTAATAACTGTACACTTCACAATGGTTATCAGACAATGGAAACTGTACCCTTCACAATAGTTACCACACAATGAAAACTGTACACTTCACAATGGTTACACACTATGAGAACTGTAGGCTTCACAATGGTTACCACACAATGGGAACTTTACACTTCACAATGCTTATGACACAATGGAAACTTTACACTTCACAATGGTTCCCACACAATGGTAAATGTACAGTTTACAATGGTTACGGACAATGGCAAAAGTGCACTTCACGATGGTTACCACACAATTGTAACTTTACACTTCATAATGGTTACAAACAAAGGAAACTGTACACTTCACAATGGTTAAAACACAATGATAACTGTACACTTCACAACGGTTACCACACAATGGAAACTGTACACTTTGCAGTGGTTAGCTCACAATGGAAACTCTACACTTCACAATGGTTACCACACAAAGGGATCTGTACACTTTGCAGCGGTCACCACACAATGGTAACTTTACTTTTCACAATGGTTACACACTATGGGAACTGTACACTTTACAATGGGTACCACACAATGGTGACTGTACACATCACAATGGTTACACACAAGGGGAGCTCTACACTTCAGAATGGTTACAACACATTGAAATCTGTACACTTCACTATGGTTAAACACAATGGGAACTGTACACTTCACAATGGTTACACACAATGGTAAATCTACATTTCTCCGCGGTAACCCCGAAAACGAAACTGCACACTTCACCGTGGTTACCACAAAACAGGAACTGTACACTTCACAATGATTACACACAAATGGAACTGTACACTTCACAATTGTTACCACACAATGGGAAATGTACAATTCACAATTTTTACCACATCATTGGAACTGTACACTTGACAATGGTTACCACACAATGGGAATGGTACACTTCACAATGGTTACCACACAGTTGTAACTCTACACTTCACAGCGGTTACCACACAATGGGAACTGTACACTTCACAGCGGTTACCACACAATGGTAACTGTACACGTCACAATAGTTACCACACAATAAAAATTGTACGCTTCACAATGCTTACACACAATGGAAACTGTACACTTCACCATCGTTACCACACAATCGGAACTGTAAACCTTACAATGGTTTCCAAACAATAATAACTGTACACTTCACAATGGTTACCACGCAATGGGAACTGTACACTTTACAATGGTTTCCACAAAATGGTAAATGTACACTTCACAATGCTTACCACACAATGGGAACTGCACACATCACAATGGTTACTTGACGATGGTAACTGTACACTTGACAATGGTTACTAAAAATGGAAACTCTAAAATTGACAATGGTTACCACACAATGGTAACTGTACCCTTCACAATGGTTACCACACAATAATAACTGTACACTTCACAATGGTTACCACACAATGGTAACTGCACTCTTCACAGTGGTTACCACACAATGGTAACTGTACACTCTACAATGGTAACCATACAACGGAAACTGTACACTTCGGAGTCTTTACCACACAATGGTAACTCTACACTTCACAATGGTTACCACACAATAAAAACTGAACACTTCACAATGGTTACACATAATGGGAACTGTACACTTTCCAATGGTTACCACACAATGGGAACTGTACCCTTCACAATGGTTCCCATACAATGATAACTGTACACTTCATCATGGTTACCACACAATGGGAACTGTACACTTCACAATGGTTCCAACTCAATGGTAACTGTACACTTTACAACGGTTACTACCACACAATGGGAATTGTACACTTCACAATGGTTACCACACAATGGTAACTGTACACTTCAAAATGGTCACCACACAATGGGAACTTTACACTTCTCATTGGTTACCACACAATGGGAACTGTACACTTCATAATGGTTATGACACAATTGTACGTGTACACTATGCAGTGGTTACCACACAATGAGAACTTTACACGTCACAATGGTTACCACACAATAGTAACTGTGCATTTCAAAATGGTCACCACACAATGGGAACTGTCCACTTCGCAATGGTTATCACACAATGGGAACTGCACATTTCACAGGTGTTACAACACAATGGAAACTTTACACTTCTCAATGGTTAGCACACAATGGTAACTGTACCCTTCATAATGTTACCACACAATGGGAACTGTACACTTCACAACGTTGACCACACAATGGTAACTGTACACTTCACTATGATTACCACACAATCGCAACTTTACCCTTCGCAATGGTCACCACAGAATGAGAACTGTGCACTTCGCAATGGTTCCCACACAATGGGAACTGTACGCTTCACAATGGTTACCACACTATGGTAACTGCACACTTTGCAGCGGTTACCACACAATGGGAACTGTACACTTCTAAACTGTTACCTCACAATGGGAACTGTACACTTCACAATGGTTACCACAGAATGGGAACTGTACACTTCGCAATGGATACCACACAATGGGAACTGTACACTTCGCAATGCTTCCCACACAATGGTAACTGTACACTTCACAGTGGTTACAACACAATGGTAACTGTACACTTCACAATGGTTACACACAATGTAAACTCTATACTTCACAATGGTTACCACACAATGGAAACTGTACACTTCGCAATGGATACCACACAATAAGAACTCTACACTTCGCAGCATTTACCACACAATGGAAACCGTACACTTTACAGTTGTTACCACACAATGAGAACCGTAAACTTTACAATGGTTACACACGATGCTGATTGTACACTTAAAAATGGTTACCACACAATGGTAACTGTACACTTCACAGTGGTTACCTCTCAATGGAAACTCTACACCTCACAATGGTTACCACACAATGGGAACTGTACACTTCACAGTGGTTACCACACAATGGTAACTCTACACTTCACAATGGTTACCACACAATGGGAACTGTGCACGTCACAATGGTTACACACAATGAGAGCTCTACACTTCACAATTGTTCCCACATAATGGGAACTGTGCACACCACAGCAGTTACCACACAGTCGTAAGTGTACACTTCACAATGCTTACACACAATAAGAGCTCTACACTTCACAATAGTTCCCACATAATCGGAACTGTACACTTCACTATGGTTACCACACAGTGGGAACTGTACACTTTACAGCAGTTATCACACCATAGAAACTGGGCATTTCACAATGGTTACCACACAGTAATAACTGTACACTTCACAATGGTTATCAGACAATGGAAACTGTACCCTTCACAATAGTTACCACACAATGAAAACTGTACACTTCACAATGGTTACACACTATGAGAACTGTAGGCTTCACAATGGTTACCACACAATGGGAACTTTACACTTCACAATGCTTATGACACAATGGAAACTTTACACTTCACAATGGTTCCCACACAATGGTAAATGTACAGTTTACAATGGTTACGGACAATGGGAAAAGTGCACTTCACGATGGTTACCACACAATTGGAACTTTACACTTCACAATGGTTACAAACAAAGGAAACTGTACACTTCACAATGGTTAAAACACAATGATAACTGTACACTTCACAACGGTTACCACACAATGGAAACTGTACACTTTGCAGTGGTTAGCTCACAATGGAAACTCTACACTTCACAATGGTTTCCACACAAAAAGATCTGTACACTTTGCAGCGGTCACCACACAATGGTAACTTTACTTTTCACAATGGTTACACACTATGGGAACTGTACACTTTACAATGGGTACCACACAATGGTGACTGTACACATCACAATGGTTACACACAAGGGGAGCTCTACACTTCAGAATGGTTACAACACAATGAAATCTGGACACTTCACTATGGTTAAACACAATGGGAACTGTACACTTCACAATGGTTACACACAATGGTAAATCTACATTTCTCAGCGGTCACCCCAAAAACGAAACTGCACACTTCACCGTGGTTACCACAAAACAGGAACTGTACACTTCACAATGATTACACACAAATGGAACTGTACACTTCACAATTGTTACCACACAATGGGAAATGTACAATTCACAATTTTTACCACATCATGGGAACTGTACACTTGACAATGGTTACCACACAATGGGAATGGTACACTTCACAATGGTTACCACACCGTTGGAACTCTACACTTCACAGCGGTTACCACACAATGGGAACTGTACACTTCACAGCGGTTACCACACAATGGGAACTGTACACGTCACAATAGTTACCACACAATAAAAATTGTACGCTTCACAATGCTTACACACAATGGAAACTGTACACTTCACCATCGTTACCACACAATCGGAACTGTAAACCTTACAATGGTTTCCAAACAATAATAACTGTACACTTCACAATGGTTACCACGCAATGGGAACTGTACACTTTACAATGGTTTCCACAAAATGGTAAATGTACACTTCACAATGCTTACCACACAATGGGAACTGCACACATCACAATGGTTACTTGACGATGGTAACTGTACACTTGACAATGGTTACTAAAAATGGAAACTCTAAAATTGACAATGGTTACCACACAATGGTAACTGTACCCTTCACAATGGTTACCACACAATAATAACTGTACACTTCACAATGGTTACCACACAATGGTAACTGCACTCTTCACAGTGGTTACCACACAATGGTAACTGTACACTCTACAATGGTAACCATACAACGGAAACTGTACACTTCGGAGTCTTTACCACACAATGGTAACTCTACACTTCACAATGGTTACCACACAATAAAAACTGAACACTTCACAATGGTTACACATAATGGGAACTGTACACTTTCCAATGGTTACCACACAATGGGAACTGTACCCTTCACAATGGTTCCCATACAATGATAACTGTACACTTCATCATGGTTACCACACAATGGGAACTGTACACCTCACAATGGTTCCAACTCAATGGTAACTGTACACTTTACAACGGTTACTACCACACAATGGGAATTGTACACTTCACAATGGTTACCACACAATGGTAACTGTACACTTCAAAATGGTCACCACACAATGGGAACTTTACACTTCTCATTGGTTACCACACAATGGGAACTGTACACTTCATAATGGTTATGACACAATTGTACGTGTACACTATGCAGTGGTTACCACACAATGAGAACTTTACACGTCACAATGGTTACCACACAATAGTAACTGTGCATTTCAAAATGGTCACCACACAATGGGAACTGTCCACTTCGCAATGGTTATCGCACAATGGGAACTGCACACTTCACAGGTGTTACAACACAATGGAAACTTTACACTTCTCAATGGTTAGCACACAATGGTAACTGTACCCTTCAAAATGTTACCACACAATGGGAACTGTACACTTCACAACGTTGACCACACAATGGTAACTGTACACTTCACTATGATTACCACACAATCGCAAATTTACCCTTCGCAATGGTCACCACAGAATGAGAACTGTGCACTTCGCAATGGTTCCCACACAATGGGAACTGTTGTGTGGGAACTGTACGCTTCACAATGGTTACCACACTATGGTAACTGCACACTTTGCAGCGGTTACCACACAATGGGAACTGTACACTTCTAAACTGTTACCTCACAATGGGAACTGTACACTTCACAATGGTTACCACAGAATGGGAACTGTACACTTCGCAATGGATACCACACAATGGGAACTGTACACTTCGCAATGCTTCCCACACAATGGTAACTGTACACTTCACAGTGGTTACAACACAATGGTAACTGTACACTTCACAATGGTTACACACAATGTAAACTCTACACTTCACAATGGTTACCACACAATGGAAACTGTACACTTCGCAATGGATACCACACAATAAGAACTCTACACTTCGCAGCATTTACCACACAATGGAAACCGTACACTTTACAGTTGTTACCACACAATGAGAACCGTAAACTTTACAATGGTTACACACGATGCTGATTGTACACTTAAAAATGGTTACCACACAATGGTAACTGTACACTTCACAGTGGTTACCTCTCAATGGAAACTCTACACCTCACAATGGTTACCACACAATGGGAACTGTACACTTCACAGTGGTTACCACACAATGGTAACTCTACACTTCACAATGGTTACCACACAATGGGAACTGTGCACGTCACAATGGTTACACACAATGAGAGCTCTACACTTCACAATTGTTCCCACATAATGGGAACTGTGCACACCACAGCAGTTACCACACAGTCGTAAGTGTACACTTCACAATGCTTACACACAATAAGAGCTCTACACTTCACAATAGTTCCCACATAATCGGAACTGTACACTTCACTATGGTTACCACACGGTGGGAACTGTACACTTTACAGCAGTTACCACACCATAGAAACTGGGCATTTCACAATGGTTACCACACAGTAATAACTGTACACTTCACAATGGTTATCAGACAATGGAAACTGAACCCTTCACAATAGTTACCACACAATGAAAACTGTACACTTCACAATGGTTACACACTATGAGAACTGTAGGCTTCACAATGGTTACCACACAATGGGAACTTTACACTTCACAATGCTTATGACACAATGGAAACTTTACACTTCACAATGGTTCCCACACAATGGTAAATGTACAGTTTACAATGGTTACGGACAATGGCAAAAGTGCACTTCACGATGGTTACCACACAATTGGAACTTTACACTTCACAATGGTTACAAACAAAGGAAACTGTACACTTCACAATGGTTAAAACACAATGATAACTGTACACTTCACAACGGTTACCACACAATGGAAACTGTACACTTTGCAGTGGTTAGCTCACAATGGAAACTCTACACTTCACAATGGTTACCACACAATGAAATCTGTACACTTTGCAGCGGTCACCACACAATGGTAACTTTACTTTTCACAATGGTTACACACTATGGGAACTGTACACTTTACAATGGGTACCACACAATGGTGACTGTACACATCACAATGGTTACACACAAGGGGAGCTCTACACTTCAGAATGGTTACAACACAATGAAATCTGGACACTTCACTATGGTTAAACACAATAGGAACTGTACACTTCACAATGGTTACACACAATGGTAAATCTATATTTCTCAGCGGTCACCCCAAAAACGAAACTGCACACTTCACCGTGGTTACCACAAAACAGGAACTGTACACTTCACAATGATTACACACAAATGGAACTGTACACTTCACAATTGTTACCACACAATGGGAAATGTACAATTCACAATTTTTACCACATCATGGGAACTGTACACTTGACAATGGTTACCACACAATGGGAATGGTACACTTCACAATGGTTACCACACCGTTGGAACTCTACACTTCACAGCGGTTACCACACAATGGGAACTGTACACTTCACAGCGGTTACCACACAATGGGAACTGTACACGTCACAATAGTTACCACACAATAAAAATTGTACGCTTCACAATGCTTACACACAATGGAAACTGTACACTTCACCATCGTTACCACACAATCGGAACTGTAAACCTTACAATGGTTTCCAAACAATAATAACTGTACACTTCACAATGGTAACCACGCAATGGGAACTGTACACTTTACAATGGTTTCCACAAAATGGTAAATGTACACTTCACAATGCTTACCACACAATGGGAACTGCACACATCACAATGGTTACTTGACGATGGTAACTGTACACTTGACAATGGTTACTAAAAATGGAAACTCTAAAATTGACAATGGTTACCACACAATGGTAACTGTACCCTTCACAATGGTTACCACACAATAATAACTGTACACTTCACAATGGTTACCACACAACGGTAACTGCACTCTTCACAGTGGTTACCACACAATGGTAACTGTACACTCTACAATGGTAACCATACAACGGAAACTGTACACTTCGGAGTCTTTACCACACAATGGTAACTCTACACTTCATAATGGTTACCACACAATAAAAGCTGAACACTTCACAATGGTTACTCATAATGGGAACTGTACACTTTCCAATGGTTACCACACAATGGGAACTGTACCCTTCACAATGGTTCCCATACAATGATAACTGTACACTTCATCATGGTTACCACACAATGGGAACTGTACACCTCACAATGGTTCCAACTCAATGGTAACTGTACACTTTACAACGGTTACTACCACACAATGGGAATTGTACACTTCACAATGGTTACCACACAATGGTAACTGTACACTTCAAAATGGTCACCACACAATGGGAACTTTACACTTCTCATTGGTTACCACACAATGGGAACTGTACACTTCATAATGGTTATGACACAATTGTACGTGTACACTATGCAGTGGTTACCACACAATGAGAACTTTACACGTCACAATGGTTACCACACAATAGTAACTGTGCATTTCAAAATGGTCACCACACAATGGGAACTGTCCACTTCGCAATGGTTATCGCACAATGGGAACTGCACACTTCACAGGTGTTACAACACAATGGAAACTTTACACTTCTCAATGGTTAGCACACAATGGTAACTGTACCCTTCATAATGTTACCACACAATGGGAACTGTACACTTCACAACGTTGACCACACAATGGTAACTGTACACTTCACTATGATTACCACACAATCGCAACTTTACCCTTCGCAATGGTCACCACAGAATGAGAACTGTGCACTTCGCAATGGTTCCCACACAATGGGAACTGTACGCTTCACAATGGTTACCACACTATGGTAACTGCACACTTTGCAGCGGTTACCACACAATGGGAACTGTACACTTCTAAACTGTTACCTCACAATGGGAACTGTACACTTCACAATGGTTACCACAGAATGGGAACTGTACACTTCGCAATGGATACCACACAATGGGAACTGTACACTTCGCAATGCTTCCCACACAATGGTAACTGTACACTTCACAGTGGTTACAACACAATGGTAACTGTACACTTCACAATGGTTACACACAATGTAAACTCTACACTTCACAATGGTTACCACACAATGGAAACTGTACACTTCGCAATGGATACCACACAATAAGAACTCTACACTTCGCAGCATTTACCACACAATGGAAACCGTACACTTTACAGTTGTTACCATACAATGAGAACCGTAAACTTTACAATGGTTACACACGATGCTGATTGTACACTTAAAAATGGTTACCACACAATGGTAACTGTACACTTTACAGTGGTTACTTCTCAATGGAAACTCTACACCTCACAATGGTTACCACACAATGGGAACTGTACACTTCACAGTGGTTACCACACAATGGTAACTCTACACTTCACAATGGTTACCACACAATGGGAACTGTGCACGTCACAATGGTTACACACAATGAGAGCTCTACACTTCACAATTGTTCCCACATAATGGGAACTGTGCACACCACAGCAGTTACCACACAGTCGTAAGTGTACACTTCACAATGCTTACACACAATAAGAGCTCTACACTTCACAATAGTTCCCACATAATCGGAACTGTACACTTCACTATGGTTACCACACGGTGGGAACTGTACACTTTACAGCAGTTACCACACCATAGAAACTGGGCATTTCACAATGGTTACCACACAGTAATAACTGTACACTTCACAATGGTTATCAGACAATGGAAACTGTACCCTTCACAATAGTTACCACACAATGAAAACTGTACACTTCACAATGGTTACACACTATGAGAACTGTAGGCTTCACAATGGTTACCACACAATGGGAACTTTACACTTCACAATGCTTATGACACAATGGAAACTTTACACTTCACAATGGTTCCCACACAATGGTAAATGTACAGTTTACAATGGTTACGGACAATGGCAAAAGTGCACTTCACGATGGTTACCACACAATTGGAACTTTACACTTCACAATGGTTACAAACAAAGGAAACTGTACACTTCACAATGATAACTGTACACTTCACAACGGTTACCACACAATGGAAACTGTACACTTTGCAGTGGTTAGCTCACAATGGAAACTCTACACTTCACAATGGTTACCACACAATGGGATCTGTACACTTTGCAGCGGTCACCACACAATGGTAACTTTACTTTTCACAATGGTTACACACTATGGGAACTGTACACTTTACAATGGGTACCACACAATGGTGACTGTACACATCACAATGGTTACACACAAGGGGAGCTCTACACTTCAGAATGGTTACAACACAATGAAATCTGGACACTTCACTATGGTTAAACACAATGGGAACTGTACACTTCACAATGGTTACACACAATGGTAAATCTACATTTCTCAGCGGTCACCCCGAAAACGAAACTGCACACTTCACCGTGGTTACCACAAAACAGGAACTGTACACTTCACAATGATTACACACAAATGGAACTGTACACTTCACAATTGTTACCACACAATGGGAAATGTACAATTCACAATTTTTACCACATCATGGGAACTGTACACTTGACAATGGTTACCACACAATGGGAATGGTACACTTCACAATGGTTACCACACCGTTGGAACTCTACACTTCACAGCGGTTACCACACAATGGGAACTGTACACTTCACAGCGGTTACCACACAATGGGAACTGTACACGTCACAATAGTTACCACACAATAAAAATTGTACGCTTCACAATGCTTACACACAATGGAAACTGTACACTTCACCATCGTTACCACACAATCGGAACTGTAAACCTTACAATGGTTTCCAAACAATAATAACTGTACACTTCACAATGGTTACCACGCAATGGGAACTGTACACTTTACAATGGTTTCCACAAAATGGTAAATGTACACTTCACAATGCTTACCACACAATGGGAACTGCACACATCACAATGGTTACTTGACGATGGTAACTGTACACTTGACAATGGTTACTAAAAATGGAAACTCTAAAATTGACAATGGTTACCACACAATGGTAACTGTACCCTTCACAATGGTTACCACACAATAATAACTGTACACTTCACAATGGTTACCACACAATGGTAACTGCACTCTTCACAGTGGTTACCACACAATGGTAACTGTACACTTTACAATGGTAACCATACAACGGAAACTGTACACTTCGGAGTCTTTACCACACAATGGTAACTCTACACTTCACAATGGTTACCACACAATAAAAGCTGAACACTTCACAATGGTTACACATAATGGGAACTGTACACTTTCCAATGGTTACCACACAATGGGAACTGTACCCTTCACAATGGTTCCCATACAATGATAACTGTACACTTCATCATGGTTACCACACAATGGGAACTGTACACCTCACAATGGTTCCAACTCAATGGTAACTGTACACTTTACAACGGTTACTACCACACAATGGGAATTGTACACTTCACAATGGTTACCACACAATGGTAACTGTACACTTCAAAATGGTCACCACACAATGGGAACTTTACACTTCTCATTGGTTACCACACAATGGGAACTGTACACTTCATAATGGTTATGACACAATTGTACGTGTACACTATGCAGTGGTTACCACACAATGAGAACTTTACACGTCACAATGGTTACCACACAATAGTAACTGTGCATTTCAAAATGGTCACCACACAATGGGAACTGTCCACTTCGCAATGGTTATCGCACAATGGGAACTGCACACTTCACAGGTGTTACAACACAATGGAAACTTTACACTTCTCAATGGTTAGCACACAATGGTAACTGTACCCTTCATAATGTTACCACACAATGGGAACTGTACACTTCACAACGTTGACCACACAATGGTAACTGTACACTTCACTATGATTACCACACAATCGCAACTTTACCCTTCGCAATGGTCACCACAGAATGAGAACTGTGCACTTCGCAATGGTTCCCACACAATGGGAACTGTACGCTTCACAATGGTTACCACACTATGGTAACTGCACACTTTGCAGCGGTTACCACACAATGGGAACTGTACACTTCTAAACTGTTACCTCACAATGGGAACTGTACACTTCACAATGGTTACCACAGAATGGGAACTGTACACTTCGCAATGGATACCACACAATGGGAACTGTACACTTCGCAATGCTTCCCACACAATGGTAACTGTACACTTCACAGTGGTTACAACACAATGGTAACTGTACACTTCACAATGGTTACACACAATGTAAACTCTACACTTCACAATGGTTACCACACAATGGAAACTGTACACTTCGCAATGGATACCACACAATAAGAACTCTACACTTCGCAGCATTTACCACACAATGGAAACCGTACACTTTACAGTTGTTACCACACAATGAGAACCGTAAACTTTACAATGGTTACACACGATGCTGATTGTACACTTAAAAATGGTTACCACACAATGGTAACTGTACACTTCACAGTGGTTACCTCTCAATGGAAACTCTACACCTCACAATGGTTACCACACAATGGGAACTGTACACTTCACAGTGGTTACCACACAATGGTAACTCTACACTTCACAATGGTTACCACACAATGGGAACTGTGCACGTCACAATGGTTACACACAATGAGAGCTCTACACTTCACAATTGTTCCCACATAATGGGAACTGTGCACACCACAGCAGTTACCACACAGTCGTAAGTGTACACTTCACAATGCTTACACACAATAAGAGCTCTACACTTCACAATAGTTCCCACATAATCGGAACTGTACACTTCACTATGGTTACCACACGGTGGGAACTGTACACTTTACAGCAGTTACCACACCATAGAAACTGGGCATTTCACAATGGTTACCACACAGTAATAACTGTACACTTCACAATGGTTATCAGACAATGGAAACTGTACCCTTCACAATAGTTACCACACAATGAAAACTGTACACTTCACAATGGTTACACACTATGAGAACTGTAGGCTTCACAATGGTTACCACACAATGGGAACTTTACACTTCACAATGCTTATGACACAATGGAAACTTTACACTTCACAATGGTTCCCACACAATGGTAAATGTACAGTTTACAATGGTTACGGACAATGGCAAAAGTGCACTTCACGATGGTTACCACACAATTGGAACTTTACACTTCACAATGGTTACAAACAAAGGAAACTGTACACTTCACAATGGTTAAAACACAATGATAACTGTACACTTCACAACGGTTACCACACAATGGAAACTGTACACTTTGCAGTGGTTAGCTCACAATGGAAACTCTACACTTCACAATGGTTACCACACAATGGGATCTGTACACTTTGCAGCGGTCACCACACAATGGTAACTTTACTTTTCACAATGGTTACACACTATGGGAACTGTACACTTTACAATGGGTACCACACAATGGTGACTGTACACATCACAATGGTTACACACAAGGGGAGCTCTACACTTCAGAATGGTTACAACACAATGAAATCTGGACACTTCACTATGGTTAAACACAATGAAAACTGTACACTTCACAATGGTTACACACAATGGTAAATCTACATTTCTCAGCGGTCACCCCAAAAACGAAACTGCACACTTCACCGTGGTTACCACAAAACAGGAACTGTACACTTCACAATGATTACACACAAATGGAACTGTACACTTCACAATTGTTACCACACAATGGGAAATGTACAATTCACAATTTTTACCACATCATGGGAACTGTACACTTGACAATGGTTACCACACAATGGGAATGGTACACTTCACAATGGTTACCACACCGTTGGAACTCTACACTTCACAGCGGTTACCACACAATGGGAACTGTACACTTCACAGCGGTTACCACACAATGGGAACTGTACACGTCACAATAGTTACCACACAATAAAAACTGTACGCTTCACAATGCTTACACAAAACGGAAACTGTACACTTCACCATCGTTACCACACAATCGGAACTGTAAACCTTACAATGGTTTCCAAACAATAATAACTGTACACTTCACAATGGTTACCACGCAATGGGAACTGTACACTTTACAATGGTTTCCACAAAATGGTAAATGTACACTTCACAATGCTTACCACACAATGGGAACTGCACACATCACAATGGTTACTTGACGATGGTAACTGTACACTTGACAATGGTTACTAAAAATGGAAACTCTAAAATTGACAATGGTTACCACACAATGGTAACTGTACCCTTCACAATGGTTACCACACAATAATAACTGTACACTTCACAATGGTTACCACACAACGGTAACTGCACTCTTCACAGTGGTTACCACACAATGGTAACTGTACACTCTACAATGGTAACCATACAACGGAAACTGTACACTTCGGAGTCTTTACCACACAATGGTAACTCTACACTTCACAATGGTTACCACACAATAAAAACTGAACACTTCACAATGGTTACACATAATGGGAACTGTACACTTTCCAATGGTTACCACACAATGGGAACTGTACCCTTCACAATGGTTCCCATACAATGATAACTGTACACTTCATCATGGTTACCACACAATGGGAACTGTACACCTCACAATGGTTCCAACTCAATGGTAACTGTACACTTTACAACGGTTACTACCACACAATGGGAATTGTACACTTCACAATGGTTACCACACAATGGTAACTGTACACTTCAAAATGGTCACCACACAATGGGAACTTTACACTTCTCATTGGTTACCACACAATGGGAACTGTACACTTCATAATGGTTATGACACAATTGTACGTGTACACTATGCAGTGGTTACCACACAATGAGAACTTTACACGTCACAATGGTTACCACACAATAGTAACTGTGCATTTCAAAATGGTCACCACACAATGGGAACTGTCCACTTCGCAATGGTTATCGCACAATGGGAACTGCACACTTCACAGGTGTTACAACACAATGGAAACTTTACACTTCTCAATGGTTAGCACACAATGGTAACTGTACCCTTCATAATGTTACCACACAATGGGAACTGTACACTTCACAACATTGACCACACAATGGTAACTGTACACTTCACTATGATTACCACACAATCGCAACTTTACCCTTCGCAATGGTCACCACAGAATGAGAACTGTGCACTTCGCAATGGTTCCCACACAATGGGAACTGTACGCTTCACAATGGTTACCACACTATGGTAACTGCACACTTTGCAGCGGTTACCACACAATGGGAACTGTACACTTCTAAACTGTTACCTCACAATGGGAACTGTACACTTCACAATGGTTACCACAGAATGGGAACTGTACACTTCGCAATGGATACCACACAATGGGAACTGTACACTTCGCAATGCTTCCCACACAATGGTAACTGTACACTTCACAGTGGTTACAACACAATGGTAACTGTACACTTCACAATGGTTACACACAATGTAAACTCTACACTTCACAATGGTTACCACACAATGGAAACTGTACACTTCGCAATGGATACCACACAATAAGAACTCTACACTTCGCAGCATTTACCACACAATGGAAACAGTACACTTTACAGTTGTTACCACACAATGAGAACCGTAAACTTTACAATGGTTACACACGATGCTGATTGTACACTTAAAAATGGTTACCACACAATGGTAACTGTACACTTCACAGTGGTTACCTCTCAATGGAAACTCTACACCTCACAATGGTTACCACACAATGGGAACTGTACACTTCACAGTGGTTACCACACAATGGTAACTCTACACTTCACAATGGTTACCACACAATGGGAACTGTGCACGTCACAATGGTTACACACAATGAGAGCTCTACACTTCACAATTGTTCCCACATAATGGGAACTGTGCACACCACAGCAGTTACCACACAGTCGTAAGTGTACACTTCACAATGCTTACACACAATAAGAGCTCTACACTTCACAATAGTTCCCACATAATCGGAACTGTACACTTCACTATGGTTACCACACGGTGGGAACTGTACACTTTACAGCAGTTACCACACCATAGAAACTGGGCATTTCACAATGGTTACCACACAGTAATAACTGTACACTTCACAATGGTTATCAGACAATGGAAACTGTACCCTTCACAATAGTTACCACACAATGAAAACTGTACACTTCACAATGGTTACACACTATGAGAACTGTAGGCTTCACAATGGTTACCACACAATGGGAACTTTACACTTCACAATGCTTATGACACAATGGAAACTTTACACTTCACAATGGTTCCCACACAATGGTAAATGTACAGTTTACAATGGTTACGGACAATGGCAAAAGTGCACTTCACGATGGTTACCACACAATTGGAACTTTACACTTCACAATGGTTACAAACAAAGGAAACTGTACACTTCACAATGGTTAAAACACAATGATAACTGTACACTTCACAACGGTTACCACACAATGGAAACTGTACACTTTGCAGTGGTTAGCTCACAATGGAAACTCTACACTTCACAATGGTTACCACACAATGGGATCTGTACACTTTGCAGCGGTCACCACACAATGGTAACTTTACTTTTCACAATGGTTACACACTATGGGAACTGTACACTTTACAATGGGTACCACACAATGGTGACTGTACACATCACAATGGTTACACACAAGGGGAGCTCTACACTTCAGAATGGTTACAACACAATGAAATCTGGACACTTCACTATGGTTAAACACAATGGGAACTGTACAGTTCACAATGGTTACACACAATGGTAAATCTACATTTCTCCGCGGTCACCCCGAAAACGAAACTGCACACTTCAGAATTGTTACCACAAAACAGGAACTGTACACTTCACAATGATTACACACAAATGGAACTGTACACTTCACAATTGTTACCACACAATGGGAAATGTACAATTCACAATTTTTACCACATCATGGGAACTGTACACTTGACAATGGTTACCACACAATGGGAATGGTACACTTCACAATGGTTACCACACAGTTGGAACTCTACACTTCACAGCGGTTACCACACAATGGGAACTGTACACTTCACAGCGGTTACCACACAATGGTAACTGTACACGTCACAATAGTTACCACACAATAAAAACTGTACGCTTCACAATGCTTACACACAATGGAAACTGTACACTTCACCATCGTTACCACACAATCGGAACTGTAAACCTTACAATGGTTTCCAAACAATAATAACTGTACACTTCACAATGGTTACCACGCAATGGGAACTGTACACTTTACAATGGTTTCCACAAAATGGTAAATGTACACTTCACAATGCTTACCACACAATGGGAACTGCACACATCACAATGGTTACTTGACGATGGTAACTGTACACTTGACAATGGTTACTAAAAATGGAAACTCTAAAATTGACAATGGTTACCACACAATGGTAACTGTACCCTTCACAATGGTTACCACACAATAATAACTGTACACTTCACAATGGTTACCACACAACGGTAACTGCACTCTTCACAGTGGTTACCACACAATGGTAACTGTACACTCTACAATGGTAACCATACAACGGAAACTGTACACTTCGGAGTCTTTACCACACAATGGTAACTCTACACTTCACAATGGTTACCACACAATAAAAACTGAACACTTCACAATGGTTACACATAATGGGAACTGTACACTTTCCAATGGTTACCACACAATGGGAACTGTACCCTTCACAATGGTTCCCATACAATGATAACTGTACACTTCATCATGGTTACCACACAATGGGAACTGTACACCTCACAATGGTTCCAACTCAATGGTAACTGTACACTTTACAACGGTTACTACCACACAATGGGAATTGTACACTTCACAATGGTTACCACACAATGGTAACTGTACACTTCAAAATGGTCACCACACAATGGGAACTTTACACTTCTCATTGGTTACCACACAATGGGAACTGTACACTTCATAATGGTTATGACACAATTGTACGTGTACACTATGCAGTGGTTACCACACAATGAGAACTTTACACGTCACAATGGTTACCACACAATAGTAACTGTGCATTTCAAAATGGTCACCACACAATGGGAACTGTCCACTTCGCAATGGTTATCGCACAATGGGAACTGCACACTTCACAGGTGTTACAACACAATGGAAACTTTACACTTCTCAATGGTTAGCACACAATGGTAACTGTACCCTTCATAATGTTACCACACAATGGGAACTGTACACTTCACAACGTTGACCACACAATGGTAACTGTACACTTCACTATGATTACCACACAATCGCAACTTTACCCTTCGCAATGGTCACCACAGAATGAGAACTGTGCACTTCGCAATGGTTCCCACACAATGGGAACTGTACGCTTCACAATGGTTACCACACTATGGTAACTGCACACTTTGCAGCGGTTACCACACAATGGGAACTGTACACTTCTAAACTGTTACCTCACAATGGGAACTGTACACTTCACAATGGTTACCACAGAATGGGAACTGTACACTTCGCAATGGATACCACACAATGGGAACTGTACACTTCGCAATGCTTCCCACACAATGGTAACTGTACACTTCACAGTGGTTACAACACAATGGTAACTGTACACTTCACAATGGTTACACACAATGTAAACTCTACACTTCACAATGGTTACCACACAATGGAAACTGTACACTTCGCAATGGATACCACACAATAAGAACTCTACACTTCGCAGCATTTACCACACAATGGAAACCGTACACTTTACAGTTGTTACCACACAATGAGAACCGTAAACTTTACAATGGTTACACACGATGCTGATTGTACACTTAAAAATGGTTACCACACAATGGTAACTGTACACTTCACAGTGGTTACCTCTCAATGGAAACTCTACACCTCACAATGGTTACCACACAATGGGAACTGTACACTTCACAGTGGTTACCACACAATGGTAACTCTACACTTCACAATGGTTACCACACAATGGGAACTGTGCACGTCACAATGGTTACACACAATGAGAGCTCTACACTTCACAATTGTTCCCACATAATGGGAACTGTGCACACCACAGCAGTTACCACACAGTCGTAACTGTACACTTCACAATGGTTACACACAATAAGAGCTCTACACTTCACAATAGTTCCCACATAATCGGAACTGTACACTTCACTATGGTTACCACACGGTGGGAACTGTACACTTTACAGCAGTTACCACACCATAGAAACTGGGCATTTCACATTGGTTACCACACAGTAATAACTGTACACTTCACAATGGTTATCAGACAATGGAAACTGTACCCTTCACAATAGTTACCACACAATGAAAACTGTACACTTCACAATGGTTACACACTATGAGAACTGTAGGCTTCACAATGGTTACCACACAATGGGAACTTTACACTTCACAATGCTTATGACACAATGGAAACTTTACACTTCACAATGGTTCCCACACAATGGTAAATGTACAGTTTACAATGGTTACGGACAATGGCAAAAGTGCA